>NW_017842060.1:7177643-7218172 GCF_001891065.2 Hippocampus comes | reverse complement strand
GCGGAAGGGTGGGGGTGGGGGGGGGCACAGATTCC
This sequence comes from Hippocampus comes, assembly GCF_001891065.2. NCBI lineage: Eukaryota > Metazoa > Chordata > Actinopteri > Syngnathiformes > Syngnathidae > Hippocampus > Hippocampus comes. Next base: position 7,218,137 of record NW_017842060.1, on the reverse strand, counting down.
TTAATGAGGAGCTCTCGTGTTGCCGCCTTTGTCGCGGCAGATGTAGTACGTTGAATCTTTACACGCTTCGGTATGCCATCAGTGAAGATTCTCCCCTGTGAACTGCAACATGTGGAGCTGAGATGGATGGGATGGAAAATGTCTCTGGTCTTTAGGATTTACTGCAGACAGGGGATCAAGCATGTGCACAGGGAGCGATCAGGAGGGCTCTGGAGGTGGAGCTGAATGTCAAAGGTTTGAGTTTGCATCTCAAACTGACCGGGTTTACATGGAAAAAGGGAAAATTGAGCTGAAATTGGTTTGTCGTCCATACAATGCAAATAGATATTTTTTTCCACCATCTCTACAGTGCTGCTTTAATCTGGAACTTTTTCCCCACCTTCCCCCCGCTCCCTTTAAATGAATGTTAATCTCCGTTCACCGTTGACTCACCGTAATCCTTCTTGCAATACTTCTTCATGTTGATTTTCAGTTTGCCTTTTGACGCTTTGCAGTAAGAGTCACAGTCTGCAAGCATAACAAGACCAAAATGCAGTTAGGGAAAATGTTGATTACTGCCACAAACAGCTTAAGGAGTCCCAAGGAAATGAACACATACTGGAATTTTGACTCGCTCATTTTTGTTTTATAATTCTGCAAGAATAAATCAATAAAACATATATGTATTTTTTTAAAGGTTTTAAATTGATTATCAGATCCTGGCATTCGAATTACCGCAAGCTAACTTAGTTAACTGACTATAAGCCTTTTGAGTAACATTATTTTCCAGATCAACAGCACCTATGAACTCCTGAATGCCCTTTTTTAATTTGCTTTTGTAAATTACAATCAAACCCTCAATATGCTCGTGTCTAAATCATTTATTATTTAGCATTATTTAAGCCGTGAGAAAAAATACCCCAATTAGGCAAGAATACATCCGGCTGGATAGTTACTCCCCATGCCATACAATGAAATACCAATCCAACAAACACATACATTTTTCTACATTAGAGTATGTTTCTAACCTCTCTAACCTGATCATCGATACCACCAAAAAGGTCGTGAAACATGTATTGACTTTACTTGCATTATTTTCTCAACATATCCATGAGGATGTGCAATAGGTGGCGTGGAAAGAATTTTCCACCCCCACCCTCCCCAAGCTGTCTTGTGTGGGCCCCTGTCGAGAACTAATGGTACCATCAGCAGGTTTGCGGCGTTACAAATTACAAGCCAATAGCCACTTATTCCCTGTCAAAGCCTGGGAATCATTCAGCCACCCTCCCGACGCCCCTTGGACCTCCACCCCCGCCGCCCCCTCCATCGCCTCCCTCTAAATCTCACCTCGCTTGTCATCTCGACCCCCCGAAAAAACGTCGCCCTGGGATCAAGGCCCCACCGAAGGGCCGTGTCAAACGTTGGCATTCATTGCAGCGTGGACATTCGGAGAAAGAGCATTGGGGGCGGGCGAGCCGCTATTCCAGGGTGTGGAGGCTGGGGGGTGGTATGAAAGGGGTCATTGCCACACAAAGGGAGGTCAGGAAGGAAAAATTAGCCATCCGTGAAGAAGAGTTAGGTGCAGAAGACACTGTTCTTCGGGCGAGTGTGTCCACTCTGAACAAATCAATACCTCATGCGGACACAGCCATCACCCAAACGATTCTAAAACAAGGATAAAAGCCTTGAAAACACGGATGATGAGACAAAACATCAAACGTGTGCTTGCTGTGATGTCGGTTATGGCTGGGCGACCACATATAACACATATCGATTGCTAGAACTTTTGAGGTTCTTGCTATCAAATGCTAACAATCCAAAAGGCCACTTGGTCCGGATCTGAACAACGTTCCACCGTTTGAATATACCGGCTTTATAAGCGAAATAAAGAACACCACCTCTGCCCTCCACTTCTTAGCAAGCCAGAGTGCGCCTCCATTGCCCCATGCTAGGTTGCTAATCTGTCATCCACTTCCACTCTCTTCCAAGAACAACACGGCCTGAAAGCAAATCTTCAGATGTATTTTGCTCTGCTCCTGAAAATCGCATCCAGAGTTCGGACTCTGTTTGCGGCGAGTGCAGCACAAGGAAAAGGCACGGCCTTTTTTTGGTGGAAGAGAGTGCTGCAAATGATGGATGCAGTGCCCGAAGCTTGAATATGAACAAACTTCATTGTTGGGCCAGCAGATCTTTGCTCCATGCCTTCACTCCCCTTTTATGCTCTTTTTCAATGAGGTTGCCAAGGTAACACCAGAAGAGGAAAAAAATGCCCCCCCCCCTTGCCCCCCTGCACTCACCTACACAAAACAACAAGAGGAATAAGGTGGGGGCGGGGGGTCACAAAGAAGGAGAAGAGTGAAGTTTGTGACAAGAATCGATCAAGTCCGGTATCTTCACTAGTAACCAAGAATAGTGACAAATGCAACAGTCTATCTGAGCTGGCCCCAGATTACCATTTAAATGTTTCGAAGCTGGAGCTGTTGCAAGTAAGCTTTGTTTTCTCATAACCCCCCCTTTGAAAAGCATCACGATACTACCCTTTGATAGCCTTTCCTACCCTATTAATGTACCCCGGCTGCATCACACTGGCTGTGAGGATCCCCAAGACCCCCGTTTGGGAGCAGGCAGTCCCCTACCGGGAGGACAAGTGTTGCCTTTGTGTGCACATTACAGACAAGGGGAAGCGGGAGCAGTCCGGAGCTCAGTTGTGGTGATGTCGTTACTACACTGCTTTGTTTGCTTCCTGGCGAGCACCTAAACGGAGATCTGGGCCTCCGTAACACTGCTGTGCAACATACTCAAATGGGTCATGTGCATTGTTAAAAACCGCTAACACTATTGTAGGCTTCAAAACAATGTGTTGGTGCGTTCTTCATGTGTTGGCTAGCCACTTCCTGGTTCATGGTGAATGACGAAAGAACCAAATCTTGTGGCGTGAACTAACTAATAAGGCCAATTCTGATGAGAGGCCAAACCGAACAGTCCAGTTGCGTTGAATTCAATGCCGTAAGAATGAAATGACCTTGTATGAATGAGAATACGCGCAATCACAATTACACAAATTAAAATGAATACATTGTGAAGTGACATTTGAGTGACGACTACTTTCTGGCTCGCAAAGTGTAACATAAGATAATCGTAATATTTGTGTTTTTAGAGAACGTGTCCATTGTGAGATAGCAAATCAAAAAGCAATTACAATTTTTGGCGTTGTGCGTATTTGTTTATCCATCTGCTTTGTTAGTTAGCAGTTAGCTACTTCCTGGTTCGTGTAAAGGGAAAATTACTCAAGGACACAACTTTGAAGTTAACGAGAAACAATTGAATAAAAACTGCAAGGCGACAGTTCAAATACAAGCTGATGACTGCTTTCGAAGTGTCGGCCTATTTGTCCTTAGGCTAGCTCGTATACGGTCCTTGTGCAGGTATTGTCCGCGGAAGACGACTGGCTTTGTCTCACAATGAAGTGTTAATACGTTATCAAAAATCTAAAATACTGAAACTGCTCCACATCATTTGTTGAAGTTAAAACCGACTCAGAAAAGTTTTCATTCGGCGCAGATGGTCGCCTCCAAATTTTATATGTAGGAAAGCCCAGCGATATCCACTGCCAGTTAAAGAATCCAAATGTAGCAAATGGGCCTTAAAACAACAATTTCGTTGTCAATGGGATGGCACACTTGGTTGTGAGAACTGCATCATTGTTTTTCCTACTCGAGTGATATTGGCGAACGAGCCAGGAAAATTCTCAAGTTGCGCTACCTTTGATGCAGTTGGGATTGTGTTTGAGTTCGCGGTGTGTGATACAGCTTCACTTAACACATAACTTTTTAGCCGTTTGTCGCATCGTTCATCAATATTATTCGCATTACACCTTTAGGGGGAGCCGCAGAGCCGTCGTTTGTTTCTTCCTGCTGCTTTCGCAAACAGCAACCGAGTACTTATCTCATGTGCATTAGAGTAAGGAGATGCATGTTAAGTTGACTCGGCGGTGTGAATGGAAGGTGGTGTGACCGAGAGCCCAGGAGGAGGCCTTTCTCCCCCCGAGCACACTGGTGGGGAAAACAAAGTGTGGCAAATAAAGCGCGTCATTAGATTAAGGGAGCCCAGTGTGCTGCCCGGCTTCGAGCTTCTCTGCTTTGCACTGTTGCCACTGCATTTGGACGACATCCGGACAACACGGGAGGGAGTTTAGCGAGAAGGAAAGAAAGTGGATCTTGTTTGAATGAACCTTACGTCCAATAGTCTTGTTGAACTGAGATTTGCAGACCTGTACGTGCAAGAATTGAGCGTGATTTCAAACTGAGGGTTCCGATCTATCCATTTTCTGTCATGCTTCTCCTCATTTGGGCCTTCTCATTCTTCATCATCATCATGATAATTATAGTTACAGTATTGCAATTTTAATTTCACAATATTATGCTGAATAATATGCACAAAGGTACAGTGGTACCCTGAATATTTGTGGTTCAGTTTACTTGTGGAGGCTCTCAGTCGTACAGGAAAGTTCCATCGTAGAAAGGGTTCTGTCAGTCGTCATCTGTGACGAAGCTTCTGTGAGAGAAGCGAAACGTCCTTTTTTGTTTTTTTGTTTTGTTTTTTGTTTTTTGTTTTTTACCCACAGGTACAGATGACGACAGTGGTACCCTGAATATTTGTGGTTCAGTTTACACAAATTCATGGATTCTGCGATTTTTTTTTAAACCTACCCCATCATGAATAGAAAAACGCACCCCCCCCCAAGCAAAAATATACATTATCCAAATACTTTTTGAGTAGGCTACTCAAATATTCATTCCCTGCAGCCCTACATTCATCTCCCCCAATGTATTGTATTTTTATTGTTTAATAAAATCATTGCTTCCTGGATGAACTGGTGGGGGGAAAAAATACTTCTCAAACGAAGTCATTCATTTGCAAAGCTATTCCTCAAAGGAAAAAAAAAAGTTATTTCGAGCCTTGCGTCTATTCCTTCTCGAATCCCCTACTCCGCCTTCTCATTGACTTTCACATTGTGCTCAGGGCAGCGGCATTTAATCGACTGCACATTCGGGTTGGCGCGCAGACGTCTCTGTCACGACCTGTGGGAGTGGCGACCTCCAGCGAGCCTGGAGTTGTGTGTTTTGTCTGGGCCGCGCCGTCGGAGCTTATTCTCCATGCATTCCAGCTCTCTTCGTGTGGTCGACGGTGGGGTTGGGAGGAGGGGTGCGGCGGGGGGACAAATTAATATCCATTCCGTTTGGGCCTCCCGTTGGCTCAACTAAATACGCACGCGCCTTTACCTTCTCCATCTCCAGCTGAGGCGCACGCAGGCACCTGCCAAATAACTGTCACACCAAACTACGCTTGGCTCCAACGTGCACTTGCATGTGGAAAAATATCATTTGAAATTCTGTCATTGATTTCACTATCAACGCCCCCAGTTTGTAGGATTGACTTTTTTTTTTTGTCTTTACCTTGGATTTAACAAGATTTCAAAGTTCACCATCTTAGTCACAGCAACTGCTTATGTCTTAACCCCTTCGTTGCTCATTGCAAAGCCTTGGAAAATCCAGAAAATAGCTGCTTGGATTACGACCACATAATATTATTCTCTCTGTATTTTTTTTTTTTATTTCACATTTTTCACCCTCTCGAACCGTCAATACATGCCAACTACATTTTCTCAAATCAGTTTCGACAGTGATAACTTTTAAAGGAGACTGCATTGACCCCCCCCGCCCCCCAAAAAAAAAATCTAAAGCAATTAAACAAAAGGTTTCCAAAGGAATGTTTTTTTTTTCTGGACTATCAATTATGCATATTGTAAGATTAAATCATAAAAGTCAAAATGAATATTTTTTTTCACTCACAAGATTATGAATTTTGACTGATTTAACTGAAAAAAGAGCCTAAATTACAAGTGTAGGACTCATATAGAACATCGTACACTGCCTTGAAAGATATGACTGATCTGTCCCCCCGCCCAAAAAAAGACTTTCTAAAAGTACTTTGTCTTATGTTTCGAAAAGAAAAAACGAATATACACACACACACACACACACACACACACACACACACACACACACACACACACACACAGTATTTACTTGTATACTGACATGCAACCCAGCACGTATGAATCAAAATTTTGCTCAATTTATCATTCGGCGTCAAATGATATCAGAGCTGCTCAAAAACAAGCACTAATGCAGTCAACTTTTCGACTCTTTCGGGGGTGTGAAAGTATAAATAGATGAGCTGGACCCGCAGCCCTGGCACGTCATGACATGTCAGCTTTGCCATCTGCTCAAAATCAAACAGAAACTTTGAGGAGGAAAGCCCAGCGTTTCCTCGCCATCATTAGATGATCTCTAACTACGCCATCCAACGTTATTAAAAAAAAAAAGTCTCCTGCACACCACTCATTTATATGACACTTCTCATCGACAGATCCACAGTAGAAGATGACATACTTAGAGCGGAAGCTGCTACGAGCAGATGACTGTCCGTTGGATATAAATAGTGTACATACCCCTGTCCTCTTTTTTTGTGATATTAAAAAAAACTAAATAAGACGGAAATAAATCATTTCCGCATTTGATCAAAATCATTTTGAGAGGCAAAGTAGTGAAGCAAACTGCGTTTGCATAAATGTGCACACCCTCTTCAAACTGGAGATGCAGTTGTGTTCGGAACCAATCACATTCAAACTCATGCGAAATGCGAGTCGGCACACACCTGCTACCATTTAAGATACCCCTGATTAAACCCAAATAAACTTAAGCTGTTCTAGCAGGCTTTTCCTGTCTCCCCCCCTTCTTCCAAGCAGAAGGTCGAAAACATAGACTTGAATATGAAAGTGACCTGCTTCCCTCTACCAGAGCCAGCTGATGAAAAATTATTTTCAAGTTTTCTCTTATTTGTTGTATGTTTTTTTTTCTTGGCATTTAAGAAAAAGTAACCACAAACATTGTTTTTTACACCACATCGCCCCTCGCTGAGGTGCGGAAAATTCCTTGCAACAATTCCAAAGGTGCATGGCGTTGTGACAAAGGGGGGGCCATGGAGGAACTCCAGATATATTCCCTCTCGGCAAAACACACACATGCACACGCACGCGCGCACACACACACACACACACACACACACACACACACACACACACACACACACATTTTGCCATGTCAAGGACAAAGCATGAAACAGAAGGAGATGGAAGATGGAAAAAAAGAAAACTGGAAAGAAAAGAAGTGGAGGAGGGCGGAAGGGAAACATGGCTGGAGAAGGGGGTGGCGGGAGGGGGGTGAGGCAGTGACTGTGCTGTCAATCAAAGCTGTCCCAAGAGGAGGTTGCCAGACCAACAGCACACTTTGGGTGTGCCTGCAACTGTATGAATGTATGAATCACCCGTTTTGCACAATCGCAAACCCAAATTCTTCATTTGACATTATTTCGAATTGTCCACTTGCGTTTGTGCATTGCGTCATTAATTTTCATGATACTACACCAACATTTGAAAGTTCTCTGAACATTTCTCCTCAATGAATAATGCGCGGATAATAACAACATTTGGATATCATCGTGGATGAAGTTGTTTTAAGTTGGCGGATGCGACTATGTTTACAGTTTTGTAAAACATATAATTTCAAAATGTCCACAAATCTTTAAATACAGTTGAAAATAAAATTTTCATAAATTATTGCTTTTTTTCCAGGAAGAATCATGTTTGAAGTTGTCTAATGCTAAAACGATGTTATTTGAAAAAAAAAAATTATAGTTAAAATAATTAATATCCCCAGTGAAAATAATGTTTCAAGCTGGCGAATGCGACTCTTGTGTGCTGTTATTTTAGTATATATAATATATATACCATGTGGTAATTTGAAGTATCAAATATTTTTTCCAAATGCTTTAAAAAAAAAAACATACAAAATAAAATTATAATGAGAAATTCAGTTGGCTTATGTTAAAACAACAAAAGTATATTAAAAGATGTCCCAAATCTTTAAAAACAGAGATGTAATATTAATATAAGTGAAATAAAATTGCTTTAAAAAATCTTATTCAGCAAGGTACACGCGCAATGCAAAGCATGTAAAACTGAAAAACTACAAAAATGACATGTAGATCAAATGAAACATGACACATGTTCCATTCATGCAGATAACCCTCTGCATAATACAAGACTTAAAAAAAAAGGTGCAAGTGATTAGGTTCTTTTTGATCATGACAATAATGCAGCAACACACTCTACAAATTATACAACAATGCAACTACTGCATAAGAAAACATAGCAGCAGTTGATTTTCTGGCTGCAGGGTATGTTACAGTCAATGTGTGGCATGTCAATAGTTTACAGTATGCCTCACCTGAGGGCTCTTCTGTGCTGCTGGCTGCTGTCGTAGGCGGTGTGACTGGAATCTCTGCTCCCCACCACCAAGCGCGCGCGCGCGCGCACACACACACACACACACACAAACACAAACACACAGGCAAACACAAGGATCAGTGCCCTCATGCTGTGTGAATAACAAGTACACAACAGATTGCAAAAGTGCTCTTTCTCCCTGGATAAGCTTTTTGTCTATTTTCTCTCTTTCCCTCTATATGAACTTAACATACTCTAATCAGTTCTTGACAGCCATACACAGCTAATTTGGTCCTACCTGTCTTTTGCTGCTATGTATGGTGTTTCTCATTTAGGAATTGCAGACAATTTATGCACAGTAACTCAAATTTCAAGGGCACATTTGACGGTGGCGAATGTTGGATGATTTGGCGGCAGTCAAGTCAATCTGAACCGCACGCCCGTGTTCGGAGTTGCTGGAGGTGGTTGTGACCACTCCTTCAGCGGCGCAGCCCTCCCTGTTGCGGATCTACCACACTTTGCTGATCTGTGAAACATCGGGTCTAATCCACTGCTGTGCAGACTTTGACGGGATTTGTACTGTTATGAAAACGGAGCCCGTCATTTTTAAGACATACTGAGTCACCAAATGTTCAAATTTCCATTGGCCCTTGCGGGTTATGTTTTGCGTTACAGGGGGAGGAAGCAGGCGTGAAACATGGCCCTCTTATCTGCAAAGGAGCTGGATGCTGGAGAAGATAGGAGCGGGGAGAAAAGAACGAAGCTGTGAAACCGCAGCCATCAAAGTGCAGAGGAAGAGAAAGAGTAGCAAAGCAGCTGTGCGCTGGTGAACACAGCCTCGATTTTTATCAGACATGAATGCGGTGATTCATCTGTTAAACATGAGGGCTTCTCTCCAACATATTTTCCAGTTGATTAATTGATTGAAAAAATGTTTTTTGTTTGTTTTTAGGTTGATTTAGAGGAAAAGTTATTTTAAGGGAACAAAGTTAGTTTTACATTAAAGTGTTGGAGGGTTTTTTTGCTGTTTTTTTTTTTTTTTTTTTCCAGGGACAAAGTCTCACCAAAAACAATATTTAGCCATTTTTCTTTTTTAGAAAAACCTCGATAATTTTGAATTTCTGCTGAAAAGAGGCTTTGTTGCACAGGAAGGAAAGCTTTTTTTGGTTTTGGTTTTTATTCAAATAAATTCATAATATTGGAAGCCGAGGCAAAATGTACATTTTAAATTTCATTTTTGTTCTATGTATTTTTAAGTCAACACTCGATGTTTTCCAAAGTGAGAAAACAAATATTTCCAATACATGATTGGTAAAGAAATGGCATTTTAACCCTTTCGGGGACAGCAGTTACTACGGTGGACAGCTTACCATGTTTTCAAGTTACAGGTTATCATTATTGGTGCATGAACGCGTTAAAAAAATAGATAAATAAAATTCAAAATTTTAATTTTAAGTCTTGAAATGAAATCAGTTCTAGTAGTGAGTAAAGATTGCATTTTTCCAGAAGTTAAAACAAATATTAGAATAAAAGTGGAGGCATTGATGGAAATGATGTGATATCATGAAAATAAATGCTTTTTTTTTCATACAAGTCATATCCATATGTTTTAATAATCAGTAATTTTACAAGAATAATGATTATTTTAAAGTAATTTGTATTTGAGAAAATGTCTTTCTGGTCAAGCAATTGTAATTCTAAAGGAATAAAGGATTTGTTTATAAACATTTCAGACAAGTATATTAAATTGTATGTAACATATATTAAATGGTCAGAGAAAAAAAAGATGTCACAGAGAAAGGAGAGAATAATGCTGGAAATGCTTCAAGATTTTTTTCATGTATTTTTGTCACGTTTGATAAAACAGGAACAATAATATATTTTTTAAACGTGTGCTTTAAATTCGATTTTCCTAATATGACATCTTCATTCCCATATCCGTCTGTCTCTCCCCACTCGCTATTTTTATTTCCGTTGTGGCACTAATTCCCCCTGAGTAGATTTACAACATCGAAACGTGAACGAGAACGAAAGTGTGCATTTCCTGTTTCCCAGTCACCTCGCATTCGAATCTGCATTTTCTGCCGTAGCGCTCCCCTGCCAAGAACACAAATGAATGTGGTAAATAAAGACTGTTTGCACGTACTTATGCAGGGGGCAACGGGCGAGCGGCTCTGCTGGTAGCCTTTAGCGCAGCGGTTGCACGTGATACCGGTCACGCCGTCTTTACAGGGACATTGTCCTGTGGTTTGGTTACAGGTTTTGCCGGCGGCACCCACGGGATGGCAATCGCATGCTGTGAGGAACACAGGAAGAAAAGGAAAGGCACAGTGAGTGGTCGCACACACGACAGAGATAACATGACGAGAAAGTGAACTTGGGTGATGGGGGGGTGGGCGGTGGGACAGGTGGAGGGATGCACGCAGCAGAAAAGTGCACTCAATTACATGGTGGAAAACGGAACCGCGGCCATTTTGTCAACATGGAGTCACTGATGTGACGAATAATAATGATCCCTGAAAGTTTAGCAAATGGTTCGGGAACTCTTTTCGCTTACATCAGCAACCGTGGGTCAGACAGCTTTGAAAATGTCAAATATTCTTGACATGATGAAGTTTACGTTCGTTCAAAGAATAAGTAGACTGGAAGGAATATTGTTTACAAGTGCAGGGGCTAGTAAACAAACTTTTAGCATTAGCATACAGTCAGCCACACGTGTAAGGTAAGTGCAATCTACTTCTTCCTTTTTTTCCCTTCTTTTTCTTCTTTTCATTGTTAATATTGTACGAAAAAAATAAATATATTTTGACAATTAAGATAAAAGTGTTGGAATAAAGGTGTAATCTTGTTTTTTTTTGGGTCAGCAGAGAGAGAGGTGTAGGTTATGTAAATAGTACAATGAGATTTATCTGACAGAATGTTACACTAATCTGGCACAAAGATTCATTTTTTTATTTAAAACAAATTGGTAGACTGTTGCATGGATCGTTTATTTTCTTAAAAAAAAAAGCAGCAAATTTGCTGTCGCAGTGAGACAGACTGAGAAAGGTTCTGGGACGCGCTTTTGTGTAACTAGCTGCATTTCGCATTATTTGGGTGGGGAAATGTTTTTAAAAAATTCACGAAGCTACCAAACAATCCAAATGTGCAAATATCTTGCCAAATAGAATTAGTGTGACATGCACACACCCACAGATATGTCTCCTCCGCTGCGCACATGTATCTTGCAGGCAGAGACAGAGCGGAAGGTTTGTCTTCATGGCTTGTTTGGAGGAAGAAACAAGCCGAAATATGCTCCAGAATAAGTCTGCCTTGCCTGACATGAAGAAGCCTCCTCGCTAAACAACATGGTCAAAGAGTTGAGAAAGCAGAGAGTGCGACAGACAGGTGAGCGATGGTGACCCGTCCAAATGACATCACTTCAAAGAGAAGTTTAATGAGTGTCAATGATTTAGTGACAAGCAGGCTTGGTCCCCACTGGTTGAGTTTACGAGGTCTTAAATCAATACTGTCGTTTTTAGATGACAGAAGTCACGCATGTACCCAACAACTACGTAGCTGTGTGGGATTGTCATTTTAGCCTGCATAAGCCTATAAATAACAACGTAAATGTATTGGTTCCCATTAGATAAATCAAATGTATCAAACAGAGGAATCCCTTATTATTTCGTAATGCTTATGTGGTCTAGTCAACCAAATTGGTGCCATTTGTGTCTCCCAGGCACATGAAAGTACATTTTATTCATTTGGCTTATCATGCATGTGGCGCACAGAAAAATTGTCCCATCTGGAATTTTCATTTGTTCATTTCCAAAGACTTTCTCACAATTCTTTCCCAGTTCTATCTCACCGCATTTGCTGTTATTGAACTGAGTTATTTGCTGTTGCTAAAGCTAGTTTGACAAATGAAGCAAATAATCCACAAGTTGGAAAGAGAGATCTCCATTTTGTTGGACACCCAATTCCCCCCCCCACTGCCCCTCACTTTTATCTGTAGTGCATTTATCTGGAGTGTTTCCTGTGATTCAGCTCCTGTAACCAATCTTATCTCCACCCCTGCGTGGCTACTTGTTCTGTTCACACATCTTATCAACTTCTTAAGTCTGCTTTGCACCTATTAGCGTTTTTATCAGGCAATCTGTCACTGCCATCATTCCTCAGTTGCGTCCATCTTGGCAAGAGGAGGAACAACACACGCACACACGTATACACGCACCTTATTTTGCAAACAGCGTGGATGGTCGTCCAGCATGCCTTCAGGCCCGTAAATTCAGACAAATGTCAGGCCGAAGACAAGGAAATAAAGAACCTCGGTCCGGTTGAGGCCAAAGTCCACTTCCCCAGATGGACGCGTTGCGGTTGCATGACAAATTGAATGACTCTCTGGCAGGCACTTCTTGGACAAATGACCGACATACTTGGGGGACGTTGAGCGAGCCTTTCTGCTTTAAGTGCGTGTCCACTTAGCGCTTAAGTGGCTGTGTGCTCAGCTTCATGGCCACTCCAGTTGGATTAGGCAGATATGAGGCCAAAAACGGCGGCCTGTCTCGCTTTCCTAACAGAGGCAAAGCGATCAGACTCGAACGCTAAGATGACTAGCACTAGTCTTGATTGGGAGAAACCTCCAAGAGGAACTCCAGAAATTACACAAAAAGAAAAATGGGGAGAACTTTCACTCTCTAGAATAGGAGAGACAAGGAGGGGTAACAGCTGAAAACATCTTGGCGCGCTCGCTGTCATGACATTTTTTTTTTCTTTATATGTATGAGGTGGGAAAATGCGTTGCAGACATATAATATAAACTGTCACATTTTAAAAAGTGACTGGAATTTAGAATTTGCATAGTCATTTATTTTTCCTCACTTTTTGAATACGGTAATCCCTCGTTTATCGCGGGGGTTACGTTCCAAAAAGAACCAGTGATAAGTGAAATCCGTGAAGTAGTGAACTTTATTTATTTACAGTTATTATACAATACTTAATAAAAAAAATACTTCTACTGACCGATAGAGTTTGGTAGAGTAACAGCAAATTGTACTCAAGTTCTTTTAGAATATGATGACTCAAGGTAAAAAAAAAAAAAAAAAAAAGAGTAAGGCAAACGAAAACCATATCGATCAGGCAAGCAATAATGAATTCATAAAAATCAAAGTCGCTCGCCGAATGTAAAAGTACTTTTTTTTCTGAATTTACATGAACTCTGATTGTTTTATGCATCTTTGCTACATGTGATTTTGCTTCCAAAAATCCACTTTATTTCTAAACAGTCCCATTTATTACTATTGAAAGTTTTCAGCTTTGCCACCCTAGAATGGACTGCATGTACTCGACTTCTATTGGTCGTTGCTGTCAAACTGATGCAAAAGAATACAAATATCTATCTATCTATCTATCTATCTATCTATCTATCTATCTATCTATCTATCTATCTATCTATCTATCTATCTATCTATCTATCTATCTATCTATCTATCTATCTATCTATCTATCTATCTATCTATCTATCTATCTATCTATCTATCTATCTATCTATCTATCTATCTATCTATCTATCTATCTATCTATCTATCTATCTATCTATCTATCTATCTATCTAGCTATATTAGTTAACAAAAACCAACAAAATAAAACTAAAATTAAAAGAACATTTTGTGTTAATAAAATAAATATAAATGAAAATGCTTACCCCCCCACCCCCCTGCAAAAAAAACTACATATATTTGCAAAACTAACAAATAATCGGTGTAAGTAAAGCGAGAATGTTCTTTTTCTTTTTTTGTCTTTGGCCGTTAATTTAATTCATGAGCCTTTGTGGGTAATTTTAAATGTATGCTCTTTTTTCGATTCATACTTCTCAACAGGAATTCAAATACACTTGAGAAGTTGACAACTTGGCCAACAAGGGATGGAAAGCGAGACCATCTTAATTTTAGTTTAGACGATTTCGATGTCGTTTTTCTAAGGTCTGTTTAAAATAACAGAAATTTTACACCACAGTACTTACTGTGATTTATTTATTTATTTTATTCAAATCGCTTTACGCTCTCTTCGCGAATATCTCGACATGATTTCAGTTGACCTAAATTTTAGTCTACTTTCAGCCATCAAATTCTCCGGTGCCCTGGGGCCGTGTAAAACACAACACCCTTGGGATAACAAAACGCCCAGCATGATGAAGAGAGAAGAACCAAATTCCCAAACAAGTGCTTGGAGGCTCGTGTCAACACATCACTGTCAACGAATATAGAACCCATCACCTCGCAGCCAAACTATGGCAACTCATGAAAACTATTCGCAGAAATTCCGAACACTGCGCAACGCCACGGAATAGTTGTGTGGAATTGACATCGAAGCACAAAAGAACACAAAACATCTCCGTGCGTCAACGGCGGCTCTTGTCTGAACTTCCACGCCAAGCTTTCCACAGAGGCCTGTCTGAGGTCTGTCACTGTCGACCTGTTTTATTTACTCGCTTCCTGTCGAGTGATATGGGAAAACGTGGGCTTAAGCTGTCGGTGCGCGGCTGATATTTCCACGCGGGCCTGTCCCTCGGGTGCGTGAGCCTCAGTTTTTGGAGCGCTTGGCTTGTTTGCGCAGGGATTATGCTGCTGTTATTTTTACCTGCAGCTACAGGAAAGGTGCGAAAACTCACTTTGACCTTTATTAGCTTGGCTGAGGGTTAGAAGGCATTAGGTGGCGAGCGCACCTGCGCGGGGGCGTGTTCACGCCACCTCCGCCGCCTTCCATTCCTTCCTATCTTTCACCCTCACGACTGACCTCCCGCTTGCTATGCCGATCACTTCACACCTCGCCTCTGTTTGCTTTGGTTGTCCTGTCATCCCCTCACCTTCCCTCGAATTAAGCCAAATAACTCAGTGTCAAAAGAGGGAACACCCACTCCACCGCCCTCGCTCCGCCATCCCCGCAGACCTCCAACTCATCTCCGCTGACAGAGGAAGATGGGGGCGAGACAAGGCTCAGGAATGTTGCGACGCCGCGCTTCCTCCCCCATTTCCTGTCATTAATCTACAACTCCAGAGCAGTGGTCCCCAAACGGCCGATCGCGGACCGGCACCGGTCCGTCAGACATGTGGTACAGAGCCAGGTTGTCATAATTTGGAATTTTCCAATATAGTTAGTTTTCATTTTTGTTTTGATTTAGTTTTTCCTTTAAAAAAATAAAATAAAATATTTAGGTCGAAGCAGTTTTGCGAGCAAGTTGGTTAGTTTGTATTTGTTTTTTTTAATGCTTCATTTTGGTTTAGTTCTATTAGTTTTAGTATTGGTTTTAGTTTTTTTCCAAAAATACTGTGTCTGATGTATTTGTCGAGTGTAAGATCGCAATACAAGGTCACAATAAGTAACGTGTAATAAAGTAAAACAGCCTACAATTCCGCAATGACTTATTTCGATCAAAAGAGCAGTGTTGGGCAAATTACTTCCAAAATGTAATTTATTTCAAATTACCAGTTACTTGCCTTTGAAAGTAAGTTGAATTCGCTGCTTGATCATGCTTGAAACTCACTTGCATGTCAAATCATCTTTTGATGATTTGCCCCCACGCCCCCCAAAAAAACCCAACAGGAACAAAATGTGTTTTTGAATGAGAAATATAGCACTCAGTGATATTTTACTTCCTATGAACATATTGTAATTACATAAAGAAATATTAATAAAAATAATTCCTCATTTTTTTGTATCAATTGAATGGCCACCGTGCTGCTGCCATCAGAGTGCAGTCTAAGACAGCATACGGATATACGGGACTGTAGGTTCAGCTCCTCTCTCGAGCTTCTCATTGCGTCAGTCATGTGAGTCATTCACAGAGAATAAAGAATAATCCGTGTGCCTGTGAGTATGGTGATATGGTTTGCCTACATGTGTTGCTGCACCATTTGTGTTCAGATATCCGTTACTTAAATTCATTGCCACGTATTCATTGACACTCCAAAGACATAGGCCCTATGTCTTTGGAGTGTGCCACTGTATGCTAACGTTTATGTTACAGAGATTATGTGGTCGCTTTAAATACAAAAGATCTAATTCTCTTATTCTAAATCTCGTTTTACTTCCCTTGGTTTTATGTTTGACCGTAACCTTCAGCTGATAGTGGCAGCTTGACTCCTCATTTTTGAAGAATTATTACTAATTATAGCTAACCTAACCACAAGCTGCCACTTGTGGCTAGGTGAGTCAGGACACTTGTATCTAACGACACCAGTGTATCTTTGTTCGGCTATCTATGCAAGGTGATTGATCGTGGCAGGGAGAAAAATTAATCTCCATATCCATTTTTGTGACTTTTTTTGTGTTATGGCGTGCTTTCAGATTTTTTTTTTCTTCCTCGTTTAAAGAATAGTTGGGGGAAAACTGCTGTCGAGTGCAGAGTGAATATACGCCTTCTGAGAAATTGTGTTTTGGCAATAAAGTGGGACGGTGTACCCTTGCAGGCTTTCCTGTGCGAGATGGGTTTGGACAGGTCCCGGTAGTAGCCCTCCTTGCAGTAGTGGCAATGGCGTCCAGCCGTGTTGTGGCGGCAGTTAAGGCACACGCCTCCACTCTTCCTCCCCGACAGCTTGTACAGCTCCATGTTGAAGCGGCAGCGACGGGCGTGCAGGTTGCAGTTACAGGCTGCGGAAGCAAAAAAAAAAAAAAAAAGCCATTTGTGACTGTCAAGAAACTTAACAGGTGCAGTTGCTTAAAGGGGGGAAGTGAACCCCAAAATGTTCTTTACAATAATATGTTCTATGCACCTTCATTTGTCGCAACACTGCATTCTGATTCATATTGCGTTTGTGGAATTTGAGTTAAGCAGCAAAATCTAGCCGTTTTTAGCTTTCTCGGGGGGTGGCCATTTTGCCACTTTTTGTTGTCTGAAAATGGCATCACTGTTGCTGAGTGCTCACAGCGATTGCAGCTCAACTGTTTTGTGCAGCTGAATCATAAACATATCATAACATGAAATCACTTCTTTAACTTAATTTAACAGTTTTTACAACCATATAAATCAACATTTTAAAAAGGCAACCAAAACACCTGCAACAGAACAGAGGATGAAATAGACACACAAATGTTTTGTTCTCTTTTGTTCACAATTTATTTGGACGTATGAAGCAAAAATAAATAAATAAATAGAAATACATTCTATGATCACATCATTTGCCGTTGGAGTTTGTTTTTTTGTTTTTGTTTGTTTTTTCAGGACATTATGTACAACTGTTATGATATTGTCACAGAACTGCAAATACCCACCGGTCACAGTGCTTTTTAGCTCCATGAATGCTAATAACGCATTGGAATTGCCACTCAATCCATTTTTGCCCTCATTTTGGTCACAAGTGAGCTGGAGTCTATTCCAGCTAGCTTTGGGCTCCAGGAGGGGTACACCCTGGACTGGTTGCTAGCCGATTGAGAAACAAAAAAAGAAATGAACACGAATTTCATGATGAGCACCGCCTTCATGTAGCTACACTCGGAATAGTTATATTCGCGCTTCAGTCGATTTGCAGCACTCGATGCAGAAATCAAAGATCTTATTTGGTTAAAACATCATCTAAAAAACATACCTTCTCGAATATTAAATGAACTTCTCATATGTTGCTGCATCCTTGCCATGAAATCAGACTTGTGCGTTTTTCCAAATATGAACTGTTTTGGGTTTTTTTCCGTGTTAGTTTCGGGATTTGTTTTAGTCGTTCAAATTTTGGGCCGCAACACAAAACGCCATTGGTAAATTTACCATTACACGTCCCCTTTTCGACAAATGTTTCCGTAAGCAGCATTTGTGGTATATAAACACAACACAATTGCTTGTGTTGCAACACGAAACTACAAGACCTTCATTCAGTCACTTTTTGGACTCGAACAAGACAAGCCTAATCCGCGCAGGCCCTGAGACAACACAGGCCTCATGTTTGGACATCTTTGAGATAATCTGTGACACAGTGTTGAAAAGAATTGAACATCCAAGATGGCCCCCGTTCCCTCTGTAAGACGCAGCTGGCGAAAATCAGCGCCGAACCTGTCTGCAGGTGATCACTGTGCAAGGATCAGGCTCGTAGCCACAGACATGCCTTTGTTGCAACACTATTTCACGCCATCACATCATCGGTGAGGATGACACGCTCGGCCTGGGAGACGTGTTGCTTCTTGTGAAGAAGAACCGCCTGCTTGCTTTCAGTAGCTCATTTATTCATTTTTGACCAAGGGGCGACAGCCCTGGGTTGTTTGGCAATTCCTTACAAGGCCTCACTGCTGACCTTCCCGCTGTCGATGTGGATGTGATTGCCAAAATGGATGATGGCCAAGTTTATTTTCAACTATTTTCAGCTATTTAATTTGATCTAAATCACACAATTTTAGAATTCGTTTTTTTTTCTATTTGGATTTCTTAAAATTAGCATTAAACTGTGAATTCCAAAACTAATGAAATGGTTAAAACGTCTGAATATCATTTAAACGTCGGAGACTGCATTTACCAAGACCCATTTAGTTAAAATGTATGAAATTGCTTTGCAT
This sequence comes from Hippocampus comes, assembly GCF_001891065.2. Classification (NCBI taxonomy): domain Eukaryota; kingdom Metazoa; phylum Chordata; class Actinopteri; order Syngnathiformes; family Syngnathidae; genus Hippocampus; species Hippocampus comes. The sequence goes on along the minus strand of NW_017842060.1, from coordinate 7,199,290 downwards.
GAGCTTTACAGGAATATTTCCAATAGCAACCAGCCCTTTATTCATCCTGTTTGTTAACACTCTTTGAAAATGACAACCAGAAGGACTTTCTTTCCCAGCATGCCAAGCTGCATTTGTTCAGAGTTAATTTTTGCTGCGACATCACATATGTGCAATGCAGGACGAATGTCATTAATGCTTCAAAAAACATTGGATATGTTAAATATTTTGACATACCTCTTTGTTTTATTTACGTTTAGACTTTACCTAATTTTATGCAAAATTAGCGATCAGTGATCGAGCAATGACGTACGTCACTGATCGGATCTGCAAGAATAAGACATTGCAACAAATGCAATCTTGTCCACCTCAGGGCCTTTCTATGCTGCCATCGTTAATAATCTAACGTTTCTCAGCAAGTTGTATACGTTGGATAGATTGGTCCATCGTGTGATCGGATCCGTGATCGATCTTTTTTTTTTTTTTTATACTCGCTGATTGGCTAATTTACACTTGACTGGCAAATGTACAGCACGGAAAGTTTATTGGCCTGTTTGTGTTCAAATTTAAGTAATTCAAATGGATGGAAATTTTATGTGCAATCGAAATACATTTCATGAATTGGCCGCAAAAAAAATTCTGTGAGTGCGCTAAGTGACCACAGATGTGACTATGAATGTATCTGTCTCCGTGTGTCCTGCAATTGACTGTCAACCAGTCAGGGGACTCGTCTGCCTTTTGTCCACTGGGATGGACTACAAGTTGTCCTGCGTGTCATGTTTTCCATTGTTACATAAAAGAGCCAATTATCTGTTGACCAATCGAAAGGCTGCAGTGTGTGTCTAGCTCCACCCATTGGTGTCATTCAGAGAGAGGTTGTCTTCACAGAGACATTGTTATCTTTGGCATGAACAAAGGTGTATTAAGTGTTCCAACCACTTGGAGACATTACGTCAACGCAGCATATAAAATACATCCAATTATGTCTTCATCGGTAGGACGGCGGGAGATCCACTTATTCGGTTGCCTGTGGCGTAATGATGCAATCAATTCCACAACCGGCGGTACCATATATGATCAACCCTCACACATAACGTTGAGACATATTTGTAGTTTCGAAGACACGAATATTTGGGAAAAAAAAAAAAAGCCTCTCGTACATGTCATGTTGTGTCAGGAGGTATTTGATTAGAATTCAAGGTAATTTAGTTGAACTTGATTTAATTGTATTTTAAATATGGGAATAATGTGCTGGTTTTTTTCTCTCTCTCTCTCTCTCTCTCTCTCTTAATATTTGCATTACGTGACTGCGACAATTAGCATCTTGGCAATATGTGCATCACATGTTTGGATGTAAAAATAAATTAATAAAATAAAAGTTTTTTTTTTCCTTTTCTCTTTAATTTATTTATTTATTTTTCCCTTAATCTGTGCGGTCCGCGGTGGCCCGGTCCAAGGTGGTCCACGACCCGGTGGTTGGGCACCACTGATCAACATGCAGCCAGCTCCGATTCCGTTAGCAGACTTTAAATTTGAATGAGCTCAACGATGGGTTTCAGCAGCTCCTTCAACGCACTCTGCAACTAATTGAAAGGATTGCAAAAAACAAAGCAAACAAACAAAAACCCGGTGCAATTTTTCGCTGCCAAGTGGCAAATTTTACGGGATAGCGAGATGTTGATCGGGTAGTTTCTTTTTGCCGCGAGTTCTCAGGAAACATGTTTTTGCCGGGAAAAAGCTGGCTAATGAGTGTCTTTCCCAGCCTCTGCGGAGTGACCTCAGCCTCGGATTGGCCTTGCCTCTCTGGTAATTAGAGGCGCGTTCAAGGCGCAGAAGCGGAGGTTGAGGTTAAGCTCATCACACCCGCGATAACATCGCTAATTCAGCGACTTTGGTCGCAGCCGCAAATTGTTCTAAAGACACAAATTGACAGTCTGACTGCATGTCCGCAAACTGGCTTCACTCAAATATGTAAACTAACAGGCCATTTGTTGTCTTTGGGATGATTTAAAAAGAAAAAAAGAAAGAAAAAGGCATTTTAAGGAGTAAGTCAGTGAAGAGGCTACTGCTAACGCAACATGAGAGGTTTGCTGGCTGTTCCAATATTTCCTGTAAATGACGGGAGTATGTTTCCTTTTTGAATGCATTTTGAATTCATATGAACACATCCTGTTGATTGTAAATGACATTAAATTGGGTTGTCATGGTAACTGGAACGTGTATACTTCCCAATCCGCGTATTATTGAATAGATGGACCTGAAAACCTGGACTCACCCCCACTCACCCATTTTAATTGCTTAATTTATAGTTTATATTTACATTTATTTATATACTTTTTGTTCTACTTCCTCCCTTTCATAATTTTGCTGCTGTAAATTGGGAATTTCTCCATTGTGAGACAAATAAAGGTTTTCTGATCTTATTAGTGAAGCTATGATTTTGAAGTAACATGGCAACGCACTGCATTTTTTTTTTCTTTAAATCACGTGTCAAACCCAAGGCCCAGGGGCCAGATCTGGCGCGCCACGCCATTTTATGTGGCCCGTGAAAGCAAATCAAAGATGTCAACTTTCATGATGCTTGCGAAAATCTCGACCAAAATTTCAAATTCTCATTTGTAATTAATAAGAGTGATACTGTAAGCATTTTCTTGTTACCAAACTCCTCATTACAGTAACTTAAACAATAGGTAAATAAACTGTTATTCTTGACTTCTTTATATGGTTTCAATGATAATAGCCCTCCAAGGGAAACTCTAATTAAAATCTGGCCCGCGACAAAAATGAGTTTAACACCCCTGCTTTAAATAGTTCAACCGTGTTCATTCTTGCCCAAGCTGGAACTTTATACACAACTGCAACATTTTTTTGCTGCAAGTAGTACGGGTACTTTTTTTGGCAAACATAAAGCACAGATTTTTGCACCAAGTTTAGACAAGAAAAAATAGTGCACAGATTATAGAGTGTAATTTTTAATTGTATTACCATTGGGGAAAAAAAAGCAACGTTCCTTTCTGTTGTTTAGCTTGCATGCGCATGCATTTTTCAACAACTACAGTAATTTTAATTATGACCTTATATTCATTCATAAGAATTTTGGGGTGGAACTAGACTATTTAATCATCAACTCATCAACAAATATTCATCAACTTGGCCCGGTTAGCAAAGCATCTTTGCCGACATGTTTATTTTGTTCTCATTTTTCATTTCATAACTGAAGGCCCTCGTGTTGACTGAGGTTGAAGCAATCTTTTTGTCAGCGGGCGATTTAAAAAAAAAAAAATGTAGTCTGATGGTGATGAGAGGCATGCAAATAAAGACTCGTGTAAAACAGATTGCCACGAATCATCAAACAAAGAATTGCGGTTTTCCGGGAGCTCATTGTTGTGTGGGGTCGTTACAACCCTGCAAACATGACCATTATTATGCTGTGAATAATTACTCGCATAATTCACGATAAGCGCCTCATCTTGGAGGCATTTCTTCATATTCAGCATTCCAAATCAACATGCCATTTTTGCTGAGCTCTGCACTAATTAGGATGTAATTCAAATGATACGACATTCACTTCATGGTGTGATTTGCTTACTTGGCAACTATATAATTGCCTTTTTCAAGCGCATACAATGATCTTATTTTGCCTATTTTTAATTAATATTTTCAGTTAATTAATCATTTTGACTTATAAATAAATAAATACACATCTAAAGGAGTTCCATTGTGTTTTTTAAATAGCTATGTTATAACACAGTTACAAAGTATTCATAAACAGGTCCAATTTACACAAGCGTTGTCAACAAATCAGCTTTTACAAAATACATAAAAATATATTCTAGTGGTGCATGAAAACATGACTGAAATACAATTGACGACATTAACAATATAATTGAATGTATTCGAATGAATGATGGTTGTAGCAAGCCATGCGGGTTTTTTTTTTGTTTATCCAGTACAGTATATTTTTAAGTACAGTTCAATTGTATGCAACTTCTATGTAAAATACAATTGACATGACACTTTTCATTTAGCTTTAATGTGCAATACATTTTAATGTAATTTTTATTCATGTTCAGTTTTGTTTTATTTTCCCATCTTGTGCTAAAATTCAAACCTATCTTTTGTCACACCTATTTGACACAAAGCCACAAGCTCATCACATTTGTGGAAATTTGTCACTTTGGGTTTGTTTGCCTTTATTATGCAAAGGCGACCTGCAAATCATCATGTCAATCATTAGGAGGCTATGCCAGCTGAATTAACTCTACTATTAACGCCGGGCACATTATTTTGATGCCCTCTCCACAATAAGCCAAGGCCGTGCACAGCGTGCATGTAATGGTCCGCATATTCCTCCCCGAAGGGCTCTGTCGCCATGTGGTGAGCTAATCAGGTCTTCTTGTCTCCAGCCAAAGCCACACAGAGGCACCACAACAAAGGAGGGCCTAATGGCCTCCAATTTCCCGCATTAGTGCCCATTTAATGGCTGACCTGCCCTCTCGTTAGGCGGCCCGGCATGGGAGCGCGCGCACACACACATACACGCGCACACTTCCACAAAGCCTCGGGCCCACTTCCACCCCACTCTGAGTGGCATAATCGTCCTGCCTGTGATCAGCGGTGCAACCGCTTGCTGAGTAATCGCGCCTCTTTTGTACACAATAGCGTCAAGGTGTGACAGGTTAAAGCAGGCCAAGAGACTCCGTCTTGCCCATCCAGGGATTGAATTCTGCCATGAAGTGCGTGCGGCCTCATCATGGGAAGGAGTAGAAGGACTTTGTCACTGTACTTTAGTGGAATTGGGGGGGAAATCTGCCTCATTTCACTGGGTAATATTAAGATGAGTCAAATTTAAGATGGAAGCGGCAGCTGATGACTGTGCCGCTCACACAAATAATGACCAAGTGGGGACCTCCAAGGTGGTCGGAATGTTACCGATTTGAAGGAATTGTTCTCACACATTGAAATGAAAGATTCTTCCGACAGAATAACGTGCCTCTTCCAACTAAGTGATAGAAATCTCCGCATTCGGAAATTCCCGTGCAACCCGGTAAATTAAATTAATTGACCTTATTTCGGTGAAAGTCAAATACTTTGTCTTCTACTTTAATATTCACCGAGGCGACTTTAACTTCTCCCAACAGTTATTTTCTTTTTCCTGAGGAACGTGTACTTTTATTCAAGTATCCCCTTTCAGGTAATTTATAATGCGTCGAAGGGGAAAGCGCCAGTTGATTTCTGAAGGGGCCCCCGCACGGCGGAGGCTCGGCTGGAGGGCGTCGCGCGTATGGCGGCTATGCCATAAAAATGCCATGGCTGGAGGATGACACTGGCAGCTCCCATTCAGGACGGCGGCCCCCTCGAGGCTGAATAAAGATTCTTCAGGGCCCGTCGGGTCCCCCCGGCGAACAATGGCCTGCCGAGAGCAGCTGTCTTAATAGCGTGAGGACTGACAGCTTTGACGGCACCCGAAGCCGGAGACAACGCTCCGCTGTGTGATAACATAATACGAGCTAATCGGGTCGGACAGCCGGCGAACGCGTCGTGTACGTTTCCACGTGAGGCTGAGCCCACGAGTGCTTTGGCAGACGCCGTGACACCTTGATGCTCAGGAAAACGGTTTGTGAGAAAACGGATGTCGCGGCATCACGGAGAATCCTTCCTAAGCGGATTTGCGGTTCCCGTGGCAGGAGAGAGCAAGAACCACTGCTCCTTTACAGGAGAGCACTTGGCTGCTTATTGAGTGCCTGATCTGCTAATCACAGCGGGGATCATTGCAGGCTTCCTCCTTGTGGAATAGTGTAGTCACTTCTGCCACTTCCTCCACTCTAATTGTTTGACATCCAGCCATGAGCTCACCCTGTCACCTCTTTGCTCCACCTCTACAAAATGCACGAGCAAAACAGACAAGCGAGACATCGATCCAAATCTCTAAATCACCTCCAGTCTGTTTACGCTCTGGGTTTGGTTTCCACGACACAAGCGGATCATAGTGTTGTGGGTTCAAATATCTCCTGGCAGGTCCTCTAAATGCATCTCTTGGCCCCCGAGGGCTTGTCGGGGATGGGCCGATGCTGTCACCGGGAGACGGTGAGATGGCCTCATTCACACACTTCATTAACGGTGATTCACGCTAATCCCAGAGGCCGGGCCAATCAAATCCGCCACTGTTCCCGGAACCTTGACAAAAGATTTTAGGATGTCTTGACACTTGACGGGCTAAAATGGACGCTGGTGTTTTGGCGTGCCAACCCAGCAAACAATTGGTCCAAGACTGCAGACTGTTCACTTGACATTTCGATATTCTAAACATTTGGTTGACACATTTGTTCTACCTTCTTCTCGCATTCCCAATGGCGTATACTGTACATCTAGCCATCTTTTTTCGATCCCTGGAGCCGATTCCAGCTGACTTGAAGCGAGAGGCTGGATACACCCTGGACTGTTTGCTACCCAACAACAGGACACAGTCACCAAATAACCATCCATGCTCACATTGACACCTATGGACAGTTTCTTTTGGAATCCAACCTCCTTCAATTAACCGGCCATGCATGATTTGAAAACAGAGTGAGGTACATTTGTGGAGATTGTCCAAATCATTCATGTCGCGCTCATCCACAAACCAGACTTATTGGCTGTTTAACGCGGGAAACATGCTTGTGAATTTTCTTATTCATCCATGTCATTTCATTCTCAGGGCATTGCCTCGATACTTCAACTGGACTGTTCTGGTTGTCTTAGAAGGCGTTTCGCCTCTCATCAGTTCCTGCAACAAGGCTTTGCTTACTTCTGGACCCGTCCGGCATCTTTGAGGGCAACCAGAACAGTCCAGTGGCACTCGATTCAATGCGCCGAGAACCAAACGACCTGGATGCATGAAAATATTTCCCAGCATGAGAATCCCCAGGATTTTCTGTCCTACTGGAGGCTAAGCCCAAAGTGATATCATCTCACCTGAAAACCTAAGAACTCATGTTCCCTAATATCAGAATTCAGAATTGATTCTGAAAAAGCGTGAGCCACCAGCAAGGTTTGACAGTCGCATTTTTTGCTACATGTGGAGATCAGATTAATGTAGGTCCCTAGGAAAGAAGCAAAGGGAAGACACTTCATTGTCGTCAGAATACCTTCTTTGTTTTTATTCTTTACCTACAGGAAGTGAGAGTGTCCTCAGGGAAGGTGACACTCCCCACTTTACTTTGGGAAATGCTTCCATGTTGGACTGACGCATCCTTGAGGATAAACAGATGAGTCTGGAATGAGGGATGAGCTGGGAATTGGACAAACTTCTGTCTGCTGCATTCAAGGTTTCCACTCCCTGATAAAATAGACTTTGGACAAAGCATCTCGTACGCGTGATATATTACGACACATGTGGACTTCTGAAAGATACCAAAATCTCTTCATTAGCTTCTCTTGCTTTCTTTGTTCGTCATTGGGGCGAGTGGGAAGGTCCTCTTGGAAACTTTATTTTCTATAAAAATGAATAGTATGCACCCAGATGAAACTGAAAGTATTTCAACCCTTTCATGCACCCTGTAACCTGATAACATGATAAGCTGTCCACTGTAGTAAGCCCTGTCCCTGAAAGGGTTAAAGGTCACCAACCTGACACCCTAAACCTAAGTAGTGCCCACTGGGCACCAGTTTCAACATTTTATGCAGAATTGAGTAAACCCGTCATTCATTCATTCATTCATTTAGACAACCGAGACTTCTTCGTTTAGATCATATTTCTCAGCTTCTGAAATGACCCAGGACCTCCCTTAGGGCACAATTCCCCTCAGTGGTACAATTCAGTTGGACTCAGGTCACAACATTGAATTCTGATCCAACTTTTCTCAACAGAATGCAAAAGTCCTGTCCCGCTTTGAGAAAAGCAAGACGTAGCAGTTATTTTGGTACATAGAAAGACAAAAAAAAAAAAAGGGGGACCAAAACTCAAGACTGAGTTTTAGTTGACTGTATCATATTTTCTCATTTCCACCAGGGGCCAGTTGGGCTTTCCCCCACTGAAGATGTCACTTGAGAGTGGTACCTTGGCAACTGAGCCGAGTCGCTCTATAAATTTTTGCGAAGCGGCGCAGAGGAAGACTTTGAAATGGAACGGAAGAGAAATAAATCCGACTGATTAATGTTCAAATGATTTGAAATTCCACCAGCTGGCTCGCACCGCGACCTTAGCTGACAGCTGATTTCAACGGGCTGGACAGAAAGTTCTACTTGCACTCAGGTGCGATAGGAGCTTTGCCCAGTTCTCCAAGACAAATCTGTTCCCGCGATAATGAATCATATTTTACAATCTTATTTCATGCAGTAAGAGCTAATCTGAGGGTGTGTGTGTCTGAGCTGTACATTGTTGAATGTTTGCCACAAAGTCAAGCTTATGTAGAGATGGGTAGGCGTGAGCAGGAAGCTGCCACAGGGGCCATAAATCTCAAACGTATCACACACTTTCTGCTGCGACGCATTTATCGCTCTTACTTTTCCCCCTTTCATATTGTTCTCGGATCTGACTTATAATTTCCCACCCCTGAATTCCTCAGCATTCATCGCTTTACGAAAGAAAAGCCATCGGTGCGAGAGGAGAGAAACCCTTCTAGGTTCCTTGGCAGGGCGCAGCTGGTTTGCCTTCATACGGATTGTTTCTGACACTGATGGAGAGGAGAGATTTTGGCTCCACAATAATACTTACTCCATTTCTCTGCGCCCAGTAATATTTTAACAATTGCCAGCAAAAATCAAGGCACACAGTGTACGACCTCTGCTCACTGCGCAAGGTTGGAACAGTAGCCCTTCGTCGAAATAGTAGGAGACTGTCGTATTTTCCGTCCCCTATAACGCGATGTGACACTTGCAACTCGGACAGGAAGGATACAGTCGAGGAAGGAAAATGAAAACCCCTCTGATTTGGGGAAACCCAAAACCTCATTGTGATTTAGTCATCGCAAGATGGCAATTAGTGAAAGGGCGCCTGCTCTTTGCCAGAGTCAACAAACGGCTTCAGCGCGAGGGAGGAAATGTAGAGTTTTGCAATAATGTAGATTTGTCACGCCAGTAAATGCTCAAATAGCTGCATTTCTATATTTACTTTGGTGGTGGCAAAATTCCAAATGTTATTTTAACCGACTTTTATTGTTTTTGGGTTTTTGTTTGTTTTTTTGCCAAATAGAATGATGAATTTCCCCTAAAGCAAGCCAGGCTATGCTCCAGCCTCACCCAGGAACCTAGATGGACGAATTGATTTTTTAATATGTGAGGTACCCACAAAATAAATACCGTATTTCCTCAAATAGTGCACTGACAACAGTACTGTCCTTCAAGTAGAAGCCTCCTTTCTTTCACTCAAGGAGCACACGTGCAGTGTCACTTCTTCAATTTGTACCATTTGTGCCATGACGACACAAACATGCGAACATGCACTGTGCAATAACTGCATATTTGGACTCTGTTGCTAACCAAAACAACAGCACCTTTCACACCATAAACAGTCTTTCGGGTGACTTAAAGGGTGGGGGTCTTGTCTGTTCCTGCCCAGTATAAAAAAAATGATATTATGTGATATGTCATTCTTTAACAGTGATTTGTGTCCAGTGTTGATACATCCGTACATTTGTCTCAATAAAGGTTTTCTCTCTCATCCAGAACACCCGCACCCCATCAGCAGTTAAGAAATGAATGCACATGGTATAATTGAATTAATGCATTTGTTTATAAAAAGTAATCAACTCGACGGACATTAGGTTTTTTTTTTTAAACGCCTGTTTTAAACCGATATTGGCTTATGTGTCGCTGATATCACGAAACACAGTTGTAGACATCTTAAACAGTGATTCCATAATTGGCGCTTCCAATTGAATTTGTCTTAGAATTAAAAACAAAACTAACGGAATTTAAAACAAAAAAAGTTAAATACAGCTTATAGTATCCATAGGTTAATAAAAATGTCAAAAGTTGAAAATAGGTTCAATGACTGTGAGCAGCGTTATCAGGCAGTGAATAGAAAGTGACAATGTAAAATCAACCTGCACGTATTTTGAATAGTGGCCAAAAACATATTCAGCATTTCTTAAATAAGCCACTGAAACATTATATGATCAGAAAAAAAATGCATTGACATATTGACACTTATTTTTCACCTCCATTGCTTCATACATTTCTATCCGACATGCTGCGCACTGTTGTCTCTGTGAAATATGAAAATCGAGAATACTGCAGCAAGAGGTGTCATTTTCGATGAGGTCATCGCCCACTGGCCACTGTTATTCTTTTCCTTCTTTCTATCTTTGTTTGCCATCGCTCCAGTCTTTATTTCATTTTTTTTTTCTGACTTTGTTTGTTATTGGCGCTCTGGGTTCATTTCATTTCCCGCCCACTGCATTGGAAACCTTGCGCAGAAACCTGATATTGTCTGTCTAGTTTAAAACCACAACTGTTCAACAAAAAACCCATAACCTGGACTTTCTTACAAGTACAGCCAGAATGATTCATAGCTTGGCCTCATTTGGACTTGAAGTTAATTGCGGATTGTTGAATGTGTGCGTTGCACGGCCAGCTACTGGCTTGACATCGTACCTTCGAGTGTGTGTCAATTGCATCAACATTGGTGGGTTGTTCTGTATAAAAGCCACTATGGTGTAATAAGACGGCAATATCCCACCATGGGCGGTATCAGAACAATAACAGAAGCCAGAATGTCAGAAAGCCCACCTGGTAGATTTCTGTTGGAGAACTACAGAGATCTCATCCCCACATCCATCTCGGAGTCGATTCAACAGAGCCAAGTTTCCGCCTCGTTTTCGACACTCCCTGCTCACCCCCTCCATTTTGGTAATGAATCTTCACCATCATCTCATAACACAAATATTACCTTGAATGACTCAATTTCCTTATAATTTCCTTATCGCCCCCCTATATAATTAGGTTTCCTTTGTTTGCTTTGTCATCCTCCGCTGTGGACCCTATTAGCCTGTTATTACAAGCAGGGAGGGAACTCATCTGGGAAATTTCAATTTAAATCACACATAACCCCACATGCGTGCGCGAACATACACACACGCGCGCGCGCGCAGAAGCACCACGGCGAGTTATTTAAATAACGCTCGCTGATAGCACGCTGAGTCAAGTGCCTCACTTCCGTCGCTACGTCTCCCCCACCCTGCCTCACTTTCCCTCTCTACTCGGGCCCGTCTCCCCACCAGCCCTATGGAGAAGCTCAATCAGCTGAAGCCAGCAATTTGTAAACTCCTATGTTGCTCTCAGTTGGACACTGAGCCTAATTAATTGTCTCTTTTGTGCCGAAAGTGGGAGGGGAGGGGGTGGAGGCGCGCGGAGGCTTCGGGTCGGGGAGAGATAATGAAAAGGGAAAGAGTCGGGAAAAGGAAGACGCCTTCCTTCTATGCTCGAGAGCCTCTTTCACACAGAGATTCCACATACGTGCTGCGTCCTATTCGCTGGTGCCAGGCAGGATTTCACATAGTTAAGTGTTCTGATGCTACCATCCAAAATTCACAGTTTGCTTTTGTAAGTGTAGCTCCTGTGGGTAAAACACCCTCTGAGGTTTTATTCGGTTTTAGAATCAGATGGCGGTCCCTCTCAAATGCATTCCTGGACCGTATAAAGCCCACGACCCGTGGGTTGCGAATCTTTTGCCATGTGCCTTCATTACCGAGCTAAAAAAGCAAAGAAAGAGTGGGACAAAGACAGCCCGAGTGGGGGGGGGGGGCAGCGTAGGAGGGGGTTTGCAACACTGAGGACCTCCCACCCCTTCACCCCCACCATGTGTGTTATCCGTGTGAGCTAATGAGTGATGGATTAACCTGGGCTCACCCCGAGCAAATTGAAATGACCTTGCAAACTTTCGCCTCCAACCCCCCAAAAAAACAAAAACAAAACAAAACCTTCCATTCCACTTCAGCCAAACTGATGCAACAATGTTCATATCATGCATGGTGTGCGCCGCTGAAGATGACTGCAGTGCATCCGGTGCTGACCTCTGCTGTCTGAGATCTCTTTGTGCAAGCGTAACAACGGCAACAATGAAAAGCAAACGAGGTGAAAGCATATTCCATGGATGACACACAAACACCAGCAAGACTGGAAGGCATCCATGACAAGTGGCGTTAAAAAGCCCCTCATGACCTGATCTCTCACACACACACACACACACACACACACACACACACGCACACACACACACACACACGTGCACAACCCAAGCCGTGACTTATATGGGAATGACAAAGCCATTGGTCATAAATTAGCCTGAGCTATTCACCATCACACACAAGGAATTCCAGTGACTGTTTTTTTTCCAGTCAGCTTGTTTAACGCTAAATGAAAGTTTGATATGTCGCAGGTACATTCGTTTTATGCTCTGTGTGTGTGTGTGTGTGTGTGTGTGTGTGTGTGTGTGTGTGTGTGTGTGTGTGTGTGTATTTCTGATGCTCACAGTCAGCAAAGAGTGTGTGTGTGTGTGTGTGTGTGTTTGTGTGTATTTCTGATGCTCACAGTCGGCAAAGCGGTTTTTCGAGATACAAGCTATGATTTGGCCAAAGTTTTGCTTCGACTTGCAAGCAAAAATGTTTCATACGAACGCTGTATGGTGGCAGTGAACTCAAATCAACTCACTTTATACCAAACAGACGTTTAGCAATTCGTAAACATTTTTTCTTTATTGCCGCTGCCATTTGATGTTTAACTAAACATCAAACGTAGAATAACACATTGTGTATTTAAAAAAAAAAAAACTAACATTAATCAACCTTGAGATAAGCTATTTTACCTTCACGTTAACAATGCAAAAAGACACAGATGGGCTAAGAAATAGCATCAGTTCCATGACGCCCTTACCTTTTAAGTGACAGATATTTGAGCACAAAAGATGGAGCAGCACATGTAGACAGATAATAAAACAATGTTCACAGGCAAATATTTGTTATTCTCTGCAAAAAATGACTAATATTGCGGCTGAGGAGTTCTAACATTTCTCGTCTCCATGCATAACCTTGTGTCTGTATCAAACTGCCCCCAGCTGGCTACAGCGTGCACACCAGGAGGGGGAGCACTGTCAATTGAATTCAAGCGAAAAATGAGGTCAAAGTTTCATTCTTTCATTCTTTCTTTCCATTGAATTATGTCATTCATTTATGTTTTTATTAAATACAATATAAGAGAGTGTTACTCTTTTTGTTTCGTTTCATAACACACGTTACAAACATTTTGACACGTTGATTTGATGTGAGGGTGATATGGTTACATGAACCCAAAGAGAAAACGTTTCCAGCGTGTCTCCGTGCGTTCTTGCCTGTCATTTAGAATGACATGAAGAGCGTTAAGCTAAAGCAACAGTGAGCTGTCGCTCAGATGTGCTCCCGACGCCGCCGCCGCCGACACCGCCTGTAACTCCATCAGGCCATTAATTACACGTCGCCGCGTGCAGCAGCAGCCCTGTGGGCCTTGATGAGCTTTCGCTCACATTTGGTGGTCCCATCAGCGACTTGTGCGACTGTTGCCGGGTAGATGTTAGACAGCAGCTCTTACCTTGCATGAAATTCTTTATTTATTTCTTTATTCTTTATTTATTTACACACACACACACACACACACGTGTGTATATATATGTGTGTGTGGTATTTTGGACTGGTACCAGGGCAGAGACAGGCATATATTCTTTATCATTGCATGAAATGAGCTGACTGATTTCAAACTCTTCTTAGTGTGTGTCTCCAGTATTATACTGCCGCCAAGTGGCTTTGGCTGGCACACCAGAAGGGCCAGCACAATGTCCAATAGAATTGAAACACACAATGTGGCAAAAACGTTTTATATCAGGTGATTTAATTTTGTCAATACTATATGTTTCATGAAGATTTTCCGAAGCAAACCGGTTTTCGTTACACCCTAAACCACCACCTATATGTCTCTCTTTTTGAAGCGCTTTTGATGGAGACTGTTTCAATTTCACTCAGCTCTTGACATTTTAACAATTGCCCATCCCTAATTTTAATGCAGCCATCATGTTTAGTATCACATTCAGACTGTGCTTCAAGATGTGACAACGTAATAGTTGCTAACCACCTCAGAGTCTCAATCCCAACAGTAACGTCATGATATTGCCGCGCTTATTATGTGACCAATGTTTCCATATGTTTAAAGCAAATCCCCGTCTCTCATCTCGGTGCGGTAAAGTATTAGTCAGCATTTTTACTTTTTCAAACAACAACAATGTGGGACTGCGGTAGAGTTAAAAAAAATATATATGGAAAAATATAAATATATAACACAAGACAGAAGATAATCAGCTTCACTTTTGAGGCAAGGATGCGCTTCATCTCACCACAAGCCTGATGAGTATGAGTGCTTTCGAAAATTGACTTTTAGCACACCACTCATGTCATGTTAGCACTCATATCTATGCTAAGATTCTTGTTCAGATTGAAACGATTCAAGGCGTTATAACACAAGGTTTGTATGTGGTGAACAAGTACATTCATTGGCTTCTTGAGGTACTCACCATGTGTTTGTGACCTAGCACAATTATTAACCTCGTATTCATCACGGTTTCTTTGAAATTAACTCTGGAGGAAAAAGCCACCCTCTATTTTAGCTTTAAATGTGGCCATTCTGTCCATTCATGCCAGCCAAGGTCCCTAATGGAGATAATGAGTGAAAGTTACTTGTGAGTGTTAAGTGTGACCACATCGACTTGTTTTCTGGCGCTTTGAATTGATTACACACAAATGCTTGGCACTCCCGCTCTCGCACGCAGACATTTTGTGCCAAATCACAGGATGCGCGCATCACCCGCCAAACCACCTCGTTCAGCCAATTTATTCATGACGCATGTTTAACGATATAATTTCAAAAGAGCAGTGTGTGTGTGTGCCTTGTGTCCGTGAAACACCTTGGATGTCACAGCTTGCAGCAATTAGGCTAGTTTACTTGTTTGGGTATTTGCGTGTGTCAGAAATGTCATAACACACAGACAGCTTTCATGAGAAAAATATGTATGTACAAGAGATACATGTAAAATATCCGCCCTACAGTGATAATGATGCCATTTTTTTTGATTCATACTGGCTGAGATATTGAACAAAATGTAATTTTTTTTAATGATTAAAAATGTAGAAAAATCCAAACATTGCATGGAACCTCCAAATCCAAATGCATTAAATGTGGTACAATTTGGACTATATGCGTCACACAAATATGCCTCCAAAGTCAAACAAAATTTGGAACTCTTATTTGCCAAACCACATAACTATGTCAAATGAAAGACAATCTGGCAATATTCACAGGCATGTGTTCTTTCTTTTCTACTAATTCCATACACAAATTAGTTTTGCCAAGCTAATGTAAAACGGAAATAGCATGTAGCCGAACATAGCCTAGCATAGGACTAATAGCTAGCATGACAACGAGCCATTTCCTGTTCCTTCTTCACAATGTGTCTACGAAGCGTCTCATGAGTGACAATGTCTATCAAGCTTGAACCTTAATGTCTTTCGAAAAGCAGACTATTGCAACAGTTCTTCAGTTTTATGTCAAGAAGACTGGAAGCAGAGCCAAAGAAGAGACCAATTATCCTCAGCATCTTCCAAAGGTGAAATGACCTCATTGTAAAAACGTGTCTTTCCAAAAACAAAACTTGGGTTAGAACATTGCTCTGGCCTTCGTAAACGCTGAGTTCAAGCGCCAACACAAGGAGACAAGTGGAAGTGGGAACATGCCAAGAGCCGACACGGAACATGCCTCCTTCAGTGGCCGCATGGCTCCCTACCAAACTGTTTCCCAACAACAAGGGCAAGGGTCCATTGCTGAAACACGCACAAACACACACACACAAACACACACACACACAGATTCACACTTCGACTTCTGCACCGCATTGTGTGTTGTAGGTCAAACACTTAATTTTTTTAAGGAGGATGTAAAATGGAAAACTGGCTTTTTAAAGTTTGTATACAAGCAGTTGCCTGGCTGCCCAATGAAGTGTGAAATTAAACACCTAGAGAAAATTCTTTATCAGTCGAAAAAAAAAATGTTGGTTTCGAAAAAGGCCTGTGGGAGAGCCATTTTGTACTTGCTTTATAAAAGGGGGGCTAATTTACAGAACAGCTAAAGACTGACATAGCTGCACCCCTGATCATCATGATAATGACATCCGTACTTGCAATTGGCGCAGCAGTTTAAAGGTCCCTCTCAAACAGGCTAATTTCAGCAACACAAAAAATAGGGGGTGTGAAGTGTAATACAGATTTTGATCCTTGGGGTATTTTGATGAAAACATGTCAAAGGCACGTTTCCAAGACACCAGGAAACTGTTTGAAATTGTGAAGAAAAACTCACAATATGTCTCCTTTCATCTCAAAGGCAACATTGAATTGAATAGATGTTCGAGTTGGCGGAGTTCAATGTGTTTTTTTTGTTTTGGGCGGGGGTGACTTTTTGGACCAATCTTTAACGTTTGTCAATAGCAATGAGAATCTTAAAAAAGATGGAGTAATAATATATGAACATAAATTAAGCTCAAAGCTTTTGTTCTCTGCACTGCATACAACATTAACTTAGTCCTCCTCTTCAAAGCCTTGCTCACTCAGATTGATCCTCTGTGCAAAACTGCCATTGAATCAAAACCCAATTGCTTCTGGATCGAGCGTCCTGACAAGCGAAGAGCAGCTCCAAAATTCCTGCTGGCGAGAGCGCCTGCCAACACGCTGACATTAATTGCTTCAAGATCCTGCAGACATCCACAAAAGCAGCCATTTGTAACGTGCATCGCTTTTATTTCATGCTAAATGATTTTGATCACGCGCCGTAAACCTTGCAGTTCTCAATCATCAGTCGTTTTTTTTTTAGCTGTTTTAGCCAGATGCCAAAATACAGTGGGGTTTTTTTTTTGGTTTGTTTTAATGAGAAACTGATGAAAAATATACTCATACAATTCTAAGGCTAAACGCAAGCCATTGTGAGCCGTTGGTCAGCTACCAATTTGCTTGGATTTTGAGGCAATTATTTCCAAAGGAAATCATAAAAATAGTTTAATATTATCCACTCCACGAACAAATTTTCCCCGTCATGAAAGCTTTAAATAAGACGATTCAAATTAGCATATACAAGTACAGAAACATGGAACTGCCAACGTGGTGTGAACATTTTTCACTGGCAAATACGAGTTGAACGTATTTGCCAGTTACGAACGGACATATTTGCATGTTGGAACGTGGCAGAGTAGAATATCTAAACTTTCTGTTTGGGGTGAATCAGAGGCTCTTTCAAAGGTGGCAGGTGCTGACCCCTTTACACATGAGTTCGAATGCGATTGGTTAATTCTGAACACAGTCATACGTTTCTGAGTGATTAATTTTAAACTTCCACTATTCCAGAAAAAAAATCTTTGATATTCAGTTGAGTTTTACTGCTTACACTGGAGGTCAAATTGAAATGATTTATCTTGGCTTCATTTGAATCGGGGTGTGTAGACTTTTGAGATCCACTGCAGCTCCCAACAAGGGGAAAACATCCTTCCTCTGTCCGCTCTTATCTGTGTTTACGACTCCTTTTATAAACCGATGCTATTTTCCGTTCAGACGATCAGCTCGGCCTTTGCAGCGTCTGTTTTATCTCCCCCCGCAGCTGACGGAAAGACGAACCGTGAGCCAGCAACGTTGCTGGCTCACGGTTCAACTGCGGTGTAACAAAAAGAGAATGAAACAAGAAGACTAACAGTAACGATCAGGAGGCTTTTTACACTGTCAACATTAGCATTTATATGATCGGGAGGCAGTTTGAGAGAGGCCCGTTGTGCGGCTTTCTGCTAATTCTGCTGGGGAAATTATTAGAACGGTCGAGCCAAAGAAAGCAGCTGTTGCCATCGTGGAGCTCCAACGTACTGTGTGAATCAAGTACGCCTTGACACACCGCTTTTAATCAATGATTAAACCCAGCGGTTCTCAAACTTTGTACACATCAAGTGCCACAACAATTTGAAAATGATTTGGCTCTCAAAGTACTGCCATCACGACGAACATTAAAACACAGTAGCGTAGTCGATAGGAGTAAGTATTCATTAAAAACAAGTGTAAGTGTGTGTGTGTGTGTGTGTGTGTGTGTGTGTGTGTGTGTGTGTGTGTGTGCTGCTTGGGGGGGGGGGGTTTGAGGTTGGCGCATGAGGGTCCTTCATGATCCTTATGGATTTAATCAGTAAAGTGCACTCGAAATAAAGAGGCGCTGACACATCTTTTTTTCCCCCCCTCGTAGTTTGTTTATTTGGGGGATGGTGAATGGTGTCCTCGTGTATTACAGGAACAGAATTTGGAGATTACACAAATGTATTTGGAGAGTTTGAATTGTATTGTGAAAAGAAAACTGAATGACTTGACGAGTGGCACAACGGCCGAGTGGTTAGCACGTCCACCTCACAGGTCAGAGGTTGTGGATTTGTGTCTGGGCTTCCAAGTGTGGTGTTTGCATGCTCTCCTGCTACCCCGAACATAAAAAAAAAAAAAAAAAAAATGCAGGGTGTACCATCAATCCAAATTTGGCTACATTTTGCTCAGTTTTGTGCTTTGTGCAATATCAGCGTGCCCTTGAGCAAGACTCTCAACCCCAAAATAGTCAATGCGCATCTTGTTTTTATTTTGATTTCAAAATTAAGCAACTGTTTTTTTTTTTATTACTGGCGAATCTACATCTATAACTGTTCCGGGAGTCTCCCTTAGATTAGACACGGAGATTTTTGTAAGGGGGGAAAACATTCAGAAATGCGTAAAATTACTTTTTTTACTTCCAATTAAAAAATATATCACTTCTGCAGTTGTTCAACACACAAAATATGTGTTAATGTCGTCGAACGGTCCTCATGAGGATGAAATGATTGCCAGTTCGGATTGACAATGTTTGTCTTATCTTTCAAATGACTATCGATATTAAATTCGACTTTTAATGTTGCACATGCATAACTATGTATTTGAAAAAGCATGCCCTGACCTCGAGAGTCAAACCCATTGTCGAGCTTAAGTGATGATGGAGCAGCATGTTCACGGTGGATATCTGTGAGTTTTTGCAAAGGCCACAGTCAACAAACAGAAAGCTTTGAAACACCTGCCATGTGTCAACGTGGCCAGCAACTGTCAAACAATATTTACTCACTTCAACTTTTTTTTTTTTTTGCTGCAGAGTTTCAGCACAAATAGTCAAATACAGCAGTTGTCGGTTTTGGGAAAATAGGTGGTTCGTTACAAACAACCGCAGTAGTGGCTGTTATTATTTTGTTATATATGTATCAGGCTGAGTTGCACATATATAAGAACTGCAATTAAATAGATGTAAGAAATGAAGCAAATGAATGACACTGGAATATGAGAATGGTGAGCTCTTGCCAATAATTGCTAGCAATGACCTTTTTTATTCCCCTGGCGAAACATCCAACAACCAAATGCAATGCTGAAGTTAGCAATATTTTAATCCTCTAGAATATTCTGGAGACTAATGTAATTCTTCTTATTATTATGATTATTATTGTTGTACCTGCATGTGGTTCTATTATAAAGGATTAATTACGAATAGAATTCTCTTTGTTTTCTATTTGTCAATGTACTCAATCCGTCAAGAAGTATCACTACAAAAGCACTTTCGTAGTTAGCCTGCATCAAATTCAATTCAATTATGTTTTTGTGTTGTGCTTTACGGATTCAAAATGAGGTTCAATATTCATGATAATATCAAAAATCTCAGGCTGCAGGATCCTCACAATGGTAAACAGCATAAATGGTAACGGTATGGAAAATGGAGCGATGAGGCACCCAGAAAAATAATAAACGGCACTCATTAAAATATTAATACCGTGGTATTTTTTCAGAACTGAATAATAATCATGATTTTCATGGTCCTATTACAGTATGCATTGGACTATACTAGACCAGGAGTGCCGAAATCCAGTCCTTGGATTTCGATGTCGCCCTCCTCCATCACTCCTGATTCAAACGATCAGCTCATCAGCAAGCTTTGCAGAAGGGAGATGTAAAAAACTGACATAACAGCCCAAAGTTGAGTCAAATTGACCCCAGTAGTGGGTCCGTCCTATTTTATTAATCAGCAGTTTTGAGGTGTATGGAGAGATTTTCATCATAGTCATAATGAATATTCATGTAATATGGGAAAACTGTAGAACTAAGTAGAATATATAAACGATTACGACTATGACTACCCCTACATCTATACTGGAACTAATCATCATCCTCATCGTGATCATCAATTAGTGTTACGCTTTGTGAAAGCCACTTTTAACTAAACTGAATGTGATGGTTACTGAGTCTAACATCGGAATTAATAGTGATCGAAAACTGTCGTAATCATGATCATAGTACTGATACTAGGACTAATAATAATAATTGTCAGAATAACAGCCCAGCGAACGAATGAAATCAAGTTCACATTTCCGGAGAAGAACGAGCGGCAGAGGGGGAAACGCACGCACTCACCGACGCACTCGTTGGCCTCCCGGGCCGTGGCCCTCTGCCACGGCCGGTCGTAGTGGAAGGGCTTGCACCTGTCACACTCCGGGCCGGCGGCGTTGTGCTTGCACTCGCACACCAGCTCGCCGTCGCGGTCCTTGACGCAGCGCGACGCGTGGCCGTTGCACTTGCAGCGGCCGCCCACCTGCAGGTCGGACACGGCGTAGAAGTACGAGTCCCGCGCCAGCTCCGAGTCGTCCTCGTTCTCGTCGCCGAACGTGTGCAGCCGGCCGAAGGTGACGCGGATGTCGGTGGCCGTCACCCAGTCCTGCAGCACGGGCGAGTTGTCGAAGTCGTGCGCCGAGGGCCGGCCGTCCAGCGTGCTGAAGGCGATCAAACCTCCGTTCAGCGGGAACATGTCCGTGTGCGAGTCGGTGCAGATGGCCTCCTGCTCGTTCTGCTTGGTGATGGCGGCCCGATTGGGCTTGTTGTACATCTTGCGGCACTGGCTCGAGTAGAACTGGAAGGGCACCCACGTCTTGCCGTAGTCCATGGACTTGGAGATCACCATGGACTCGGGTCTCGGCGAGCAGAACTGGAGGCTGACGTAGGTCACCTCGAACTTCTTGCCCAGGGAGAGCGTGAGCGTTACGTTCTGCGGGTACTGGACGAAGTTCTCCGACTGCCAGCACGTCAGGTTGTGCGGGTTGTTTAGGTCGGTGAGGTACGCCGGGGGCCGGTTCCGCTTGGGGTCCGCCGCGTCGCACGTGTGGCAGCTTCGGCTCCTCTCGTCCGCCTTGTCCGCCGAGCTGAGCACGCAGTAGCGGCTCGCGCTCCGGTGGCCGCAGGTGCTGGACACCTTCACCTCCTTGCCGAACGCCGAGTTGACGAAGTCCGGGATGCAGCGGCGCGGGGTACCGTGCTCGTCGTAGCACGGGTCCGGGGGCGAGGTTTGAGCAGAGAAGAGAGCCGAGCCCCCGCCGCCCCCGCCGTAGCCGTAGCCGCCCGCGGTGCTCCGCAGAGAGGCGGCCAACAGCACGGCGAGCGCAGCGTCCAGAGCCCGGAACATGTTCGGTGAGTGTCGGGTCCGAAAGTGTCGGTACTGCTGCTGCTGCTGCTGGAGGAGGAGGAGGACAGGAGGAGAGAGAGAGTGTGTGTGTGTGTGTGTGTGTGTGTGTGTGTGTGAGAGAGAGAGACAGAGAGAGAGACAGA
>NW_017842060.1:7079983-7176452 GCF_001891065.2 Hippocampus comes | reverse complement strand
AGAGAGTGTGTGTGTGTGTGTGTGTGTGTGTGTGTGTGTGAGAGAGAGAGACAGAGAGAGAGACAGAGAGAGAGAGAGAGAGAGAGAGAGAACCGCAATGAGAGAGGGAACGAGAGAAAGTTTGCTGGAGAGGGGTGCACTTGCACCAAGTCTTTACTGATCTGATGATCTGCTGATTCCAACAGTGAGTTTTCCCTCCTTTCATTATATTTGTGATTAGTTTTGACAATTATTCTTAATGTACAACCAAGAAAATGACGGATTCGTTTTTGATGAGAGAGAGAGAGAGAGAGAGAGAGAGAACCGCAATGAGAGAGGGAACGAGAGAAAGTTTGCTGGAGAGGGGTGCACTTGCACCAAGTCTTTACTGATCTGATGATCTGCTGATTCCAACAGTGAGTTTTCCCTCCTTTCATTATATTTGTGATTAGTTTTGACAATTATTCTTAATGTACAACCAAGAAAATGACGGATTCGTTTTTGATAGAAAATATTTTATATTGTTCTTTTGTCATGGAGGCACTTTTCGGGATGATACAGTTCTTATTTTTTTTCCAGAGAATATCTCACACGGGCGGCCAGTGGTTAGCGCGTCGACCTCACAGTGCAGAGGTTCCGGGTTCAATTTCAGCTCCGGCCTCCCTCTATGGAGTTTGCATGTTCTCCCCGGGCCCACGCGGGTTTTCTCCGGGTACTCCGGTTTCCTCCCACATTCCAAAAACATGCATGGAAGGCTGATTGAACACTCAAAAATTATCCCTTGGTGTGAGTGTGAGGGCGGATAGTTATTCGTCTCTGTGTGCCCTGCGATTGGCTGGCAACCGGTTCCGGGTGTCCCCCGCCTACTGACCAAAGTCGGCTGGGATAGGCTCCAGCAACCCCCGCGACCCTTGTGAGGATTAAGCGGATCAGAAAATGGATGGATGGATATATCACACATCAAAAACCATGTACATAAAATACAGCAAATGCAAAGTCAGCAGCCTTAGTGCGGAGGTTAGATGGCTTGTGCGTGAGGTGCCGCGCAGCTTCCTTATTGCTATCGGAGAAGTAGCAGCGACATCTCGCGGCCAATTGGTCAAACAACAGGACATCGTTTCGAGACTGCTATGTATCCATCTATCTGTCTATGTGTCTAATCGTTTCATGTACGTCGCCATTTCATTTTATTTATAGTGACTAATAATACGGCATTTTTGCGAACAGACGTTTCATGCATTAAGAAGCATGATGACTCTTACCTGGCCTGTTGTCATTTTTGAGCGCTTGTTTCAAAGAAGGGGAATTCATAATCGCACGATGCTGTGGGAAATGCAAATGAGCAGCAAAGAAGGAGGAGGATGCTGGGGGCGGGGGGAGGGGGAGGGGGAAGTAAAGGTCACAGTCGTTTCCCGAGAGAAGACAGGAAGCTGCACCGAGCAAATGAGGAATCCGCTCAGGGGCCGTTTTATTAGGCACACCTGTTGCAATCGAGTACATTTGTGTGTAAGTAACAGCGCTGGAGATGTCAACGCAGGTGAAAAAAAAAAGATTTTCTGAAGTTGTGACTTCATTTGAAATTTTGAACTGACCTGTTGAAAGATGATCGTTTAATTGTACATTTTTATAAAGTTAATTTTTGTTTCCTTTTTTGTTTTTCATTACTTAAGGGGCCATTCAGAGTGGCAGGCGCCATTTGCCCATTCCAGGTGTACACTCATGATGCGGGGTGGGTGACCGCGTGGTCCTACCATGCAATTGTGTTACGGTGTTTTGCACATAAGTACCGTATTTTCCGCACTAAAAGGCGCACTGGATTATGAGGCGCACCTTCAATGAATGGCTATTTTGTAATTTTTTTTCATACATTGGACGCATCGCATTATAAGGCGCAATCTACAATGCCTCCACTAGGTAGAGCCACAACTCGAGAGGCGTTCATGACCCTCTGAAAAAACGTAAATTAATGATTACCTTAATGAAACTACGAAAATTGAAAATTATGCATCAAAAGAGAAAATCAAGCGAGGAAATCACAAAATTAATTCTGTAGGGTGGGTTGGGGGTGGGGATATAGAATTTATTTTGTGATGTCCTCGCTTGATTTTTTTCCATTGTTTCATTCATTGTTTCATTGGAGTAATCATTAATTTACGTTTTTCGGAGGCGTCTATGAACGCCTCTCGAGTGGAATGGAAGAAAAGAAGGCACGGAGACTGACAAAGACGTACAGTAGCTGTATTTGTTGATACTGTGAAAACCATGAATAAAGTCTGCCTTTTAAAAAAAAATAACACCACAGTTCTCCTTTTTTCAACAAATGCAGGTACGTCTGTCTCAACAAATACAGGTGCGTCTTTGTCCGTCTCCTTACCTTCTTTTCTTCCGGTCAACTCGAGAGGCGTTCATGACCGCCTCAGAAAAACACATTGGCATTTCCTTGAGCGTAGCTCCAACAAATCGATCAGATGTCAGCAGTGTTTGTTATTTATTCCTTTGTTGTGTATTCACAAATGATGAAATCACAATATAAATTCTGTCGGGGGGGGGGGCTATAGAATTTATTTTCTGATTTCCTCGCTTGATTTTCTGTTTTGATGCATTATTTTCAATTTTCGTAGTTTCATTGAAGGAATAGTTAATTTACGTTTTTCCGAGGCGGTAATGAACGCCTCTCGAGTCGAACGGAAAAAGATAAGGCACGGAGACGGACAAAGACGTACCTGTATTTGTTGAGACTGTGAAAACCATTAATAAAGTGTGCGTTTTAAAAAAACAACACCAGAGCTCTCCTTTTTTCGGAGCTGCAACAAAAACTTATTTAATAAAGCAGCGACACAGTTCACTGAACCAACAGCAAGTTATAACATTGTAAGCATGTCTCCAGCAAGGAGCTATCTTGGCGTCCGACATATTACCGTAATGACCATACAAAAGGCACACCGGATTTTAAGGCGCACAGTGAGCTTTTAAGAAAATGGAAGACTTTTTGGTGCGCCTTACAGTGCGGAAAATACGGTACAAGTTACAATAACTTCTCATTCAGCCTTTTTGTGAAATAATGAACTAAGCCAAACAATGAGGTGTATGGGAATAGCATGAAAACAAACATGTCAAACAGATGACTTCCTGTCAGGGACCAACATCCCTTCAAAATCCGCATGCAACACACACGCACACTCACAGCCGCAAAAGAGGCTGTCTTCCTCATTGTGCTCACATGCACCTCGCTCATATGCTTCCTGTTTGTGAGTTCAGTCTACTTGGTGAAGCAGCTAGCAGCCAGTCGCGCGCGTGTTCGTCTGTCACTCAGGCCACTGGATGGAACTGAGCTGGAGACCCTTCTCGACTCGGAGGCTTTGGCACTCTTCTGAGACACTCGCACACGATGGATGCCGGACACTAGATTGCAGGTAAGATGCTGGAACAAAGGAATGGAGTGTTTTATTTCCAGTGGCACCAGTCTGTGTGTACTATGGACAGTTTGATGATCTTGTGTTATTTTCAACTTGGAAAAATTTCATTCTGGTTTAGAATGCTTCCTGTAGGCATGAAATTAGATACACTTGCACAATCTAATGAGCTCCAATGTTAAATGCTAAATAACTCTACCTGGTGAGCACACGGTAGAACACAAACCTCTATCAAGGCAAAACAACCCCTTTCTTAGTTAACCCCCTCCTATATATGCAGTTGTGTGCAAAGCACACTTAATTTCTGGGGTGAAAAGCTAGTTTTGATACCCTTTTTAAAATGCTATTTATGTATTTATTTATTTACTTATTTGTTATTATTATTTTGTCAATTGATGTGTTGGATCAAATTTCTTTCTGATGATCTCTTAAGCATCCCTAGAAACAAACAATAAACACTGAACAAAAAAATATATATATTTACCGAAAGGGGGTGGGTCAGTTGCCCCCCTACTTGCATGCACCTGTGTAGATGTCTGTTGTTCAGTAACTTGGAAGCATGAATGATTGACTTTAAGACCAAAAAGGCAAACATGCAGTACAATTTGTAACATTTACAAAAGTATCTTAAAAATCTCTTTTTTTTTTCAATTCTTAATCAAGAAAAATATGTATTCATGCTCAGTTTTCAGTGACTCTGTCAGTGAGGTATTATCTATAGTGTACATCAATCCATTTTCTGCACTACTTATTCTCCTTACGGTCACAGGTGAGCTGACTTTTTCAAAGTGAGATGCACCAGGGATTGGTCGCCAGCCAATCACAGGGCACATATTGAAAAACAGTTATTCACCATCGCATCTGTTCTTCTGTGGACAATTTAAAATCTTCAAAAAACGTAACAGCCATGTTTTGGGAATGTGTGAGGTTACCTGTCGAAAAACAGTTTTAGAAACAATGAATATCTGACCACAAAAGGTAGAGCAACACATGTAGGCAGATATTTTAACACTACTCGTGGGTATATATTCTTTATCCTCTTCAAAAATGCTAAATATCACTT
Organism: Hippocampus comes; assembly: GCF_001891065.2. Lineage (NCBI taxonomy): Eukaryota > Metazoa > Chordata > Actinopteri > Syngnathiformes > Syngnathidae > Hippocampus > Hippocampus comes. The sequence goes on along the minus strand of NW_017842060.1, from coordinate 7,171,997 downwards.
TTTTTTTTTTTAATTGAGCCACTTAAGTGGGAGGAGTATCATCTATACATAAGAACTCCTCCCAGTGCACTGGTCATGTTGTGGTTCACACAGAGACCAATACCCCACTACAGTTTGCTGACAGTTTGACCAAGAAAGGGATGAATCGGTTAAAAAGTTTCCATTGTTGCCCCTACTAGATATTGTTTCCAAATCAGCAGGTGTTTTGTTTTTTTTTTTTTTGGGCCACTTAAGTAAGAGGAGTACTATTGGTCTTTGTTTGGGTCGGCATGACTGGACAGTATTAGAATGCCTCCCTGTGGCCAATAAAATTGGGGGGGTTGTAGGGGGAAACAAAAATACTTGTCAAGTGACTGCAAGTGTGGGGTTCTGAACAAAAGTAGGACACAGCATTGATGATTACTGACTTTCATAACATGAGTCGACAGTAGGACTGACGTCCTGCAAAGAATATGACTTCATCAATTGATCATTCTATACATAAGAACTCCTCTCAGTGTACGAATGACACAGTCATCCTGCAATGAGGATCAGTGCTCAGTCAGCAGCCCTTTAAAGGCTTTGGTGGCGGGCGCATGCGCACGGCGGTGGTTGCCCCATGACGACAGACTCTTCCCGTCCGACCGCAGGAAGGGAATCATCAATTTTTCGTAGAAATTGCTCCATCTTCTACACAAGTTGTTGAGACATACTGCACATCAGTGGCTGATAGTAGTAGAGGACAAGGTTTGTGCAATGGGCACACGTGTGGATAGACGTTGAAGACATTTCGATTTTTGCTTGATATTCATATTTCAAATGACGTCAAAGTAAGACAAGGAATGTGAGGAAGGATATTAGGCTAAATGTGAAGAGACTCACCTCGCAGACACATCGTTTGGGGTGAATTCATTTTTTGTGTTTTTTATTCATCAACCCTTTCATGCACTAATAATGATAATCTGATCAACTGTCCACTATAGTAACTGCTGTCCCTGAAAGGGTTAATAGGAGCATTATGTGCATTGGTCATGTTGTGGTTCACGCAGAGACAAATACCCCGCGACAGTTTGCTGACAGTTTGACATTGAAAGGGATGAATCGGTTAAAAAGTTTCCATTGTTGCCCCAGGGAGATATTGTTTCCAAATCAGCAGTTCACTGGACTCCATCCATCATACATGTCACTTAAAGTCTTTCAATCAAAGGGAACTTCTCCTTGAGCCACAAGAGACCCTCCTCCCATGCACCAGTTCAATGAATGGAACGCAGCAAATGAATGGCTATCAGACCCAATCAATCAATGTGACGTATGGATGGAGGGGGGGGGGGGCACACGTACTGTACTTCCACAATCCCATTCACACATCCAGAGTGTGGCTGTTCTTCCCTCCCTCTCCTCCTTTAGTCTGTGGGAGTAAACCTGAGAGTCAGATCACACCACAACAATAGGGAGGCACCTGCTTCCTCGCCTTAACATGGGAAGTGGTGCTTCCCGTCAGGAAACAGTTGGTAATGGGATCGTCAGATGTGAGGAGATGGAGGAGGAAGCCCTTGGGGGGGTGGGGGGGGGGGCATGAGAAAGATACCCAGGTGAAGGTGCCATCCAGGTGGGTGTGATACAATGAGAGGGTAAAAATGAGTTCAACACCATGGGCTGCTCTCCACTGGCCACCCCCACGTTTTGCACTCACACTGGGTCTTATACTGCCCCATACTACAACATGAGTAGGCCTAATAATTATTTGTTGTTGTTGTTGATTTGGAGTGATTTGCAGGACAAACATAGTATCTCAATAATGTTACAATTTTGAGGGAGTTGGTTTTTGTGAAAGAAACAAAAATGTGCAGAGTGTGCCCTTGCACTGAATGTTGGTTTCTTGTTTAGCAATTTTGTGTCATCCTTGAATGGGAATTTTTCTTCAAAGGAGCGCTTTGCACTAGAAAAAAAAAACATTTCAGTTTATGGTTATTTTGTTGTTTCCTTCAAGCACTTTGTCATGTGTTTAGTGGACCTTTTGTTCGCGCAGTGAAATATGTATTAATAATTTGCAGCTATTTGCTGCATATTTAAAATTTTTGTCATACATCTGGTTAGGAAATGTGCAGTCCTATGTGGCACTCCAGTAGAACTGATGAAAAAATGTGGCCCCCTCAAGCATTTAAGTTGCCTATCCCCTATGTAGACTGGCCAGCAATCTAAATGAGAGTTAATACTATTGATCTGCACAAAGAATATAAAATAATATTTCAATAAAAGTGAAATAATATATTATTGCAGTGAATATTAATCCAAACCTTTCCTTTCACACGTTAGTAAACAATAAATGTGGCATAGAAGTCATTGTTTATCATACCATCCACAGTCAGGCGTTTCCTAAAATAAAATGCCAATAAAAAATAAGATGAAGAAGTGCAATAAAAAATGAATACATGGATGGATTAGTCAATACAATTACAATCTGAGATATTTCATACACGTTTTGCACAATATGTAATTTCCACGAGCGCAATCCCTGTTTTGTGGCTTTGTTAGCAAATGTACATGTATCATATGTATCATTTGTTTGAAAAAAATAATAAAATGTGGAAGTGACCCTGTTGACACCGAGGGACAACATCCTCTTATGAAATGCTCTCCAGTCATCGCACAGTTGCAACATTCTACAAAGAATAAAACAAGTGTGATGACATTTTGGAGGGTGTATGGAAGTTTTGAGGCTTAGTTTCAATGGGTTGGTTGGGACAAAGCAACATTTTTATTTGTTCTTCCATAAGAATGATGTAAATGGGTGTCATTTGTCATTTTCCCCCAGTCAGAAACTAGCAAGCGTGTGTTATGTGGGGGGGAATATATAGCCTGGACAATAAGGATTTATTTATTTAAAGGGGAATGACGATTCCCATATTTGGAAGCATAAAATTCCGATCACCGATTAACTGGCCGATTAATTTTTTTCTAAAATTAAGTGAATGACATCACATCTTTTTTGTCCCCTTTAACACTGAACTTTTAGTAGTTGTATTTGTTTAACTTTAAAACAGAGAGGAAAATCTGCAACCAAAAAAAAGGCAATTTTTTTTTGGCAAATTTTTTTGGGAGGTGGTGTTTGAATGTCGCTTTGTCTCATGTTCTAATGTGTTAAAAAAAAAAATCAGCAATTTTAAATCCAGCTGAGTAAAGTCATTCATCTTAATAATATAATGTGAATAATGTGAAATAATAAAAAAGGTCCAGGCTTCAAGATGACATAATTGAAATGCAATTGTAAAGAATACTTTCTAATTGTATTATTCTTGATGATTTTTGTAACTGTGTGTGTTTCTTTAGCCTATCCTGTAATTTGAATTTAATCAAAATGGCTGACACCTGGATTTTGTGACTTTTTTCATAAAAATTAGTAGGTCAGGAACAAGTTGTTTTCTTTCTTCTATGTTGCATTGGGGATTTTTTTTTGTTTACACTCAAGGGAGATTCGAAAACCAGATGTAAACCTCAACGTAGTTGCTCACTCTGTGAACTGTTGGCTGACCTCATTCTGAAACCAATCTGTTGGAGTTCTCTTGAAACACGTTCAAGTAGAGCATCTTACATGTTGGAGGTTTCACTTCATCGAAAGAAAATGTGCCAAGTTTGTGCCCACTCCCTGTCTTTTTAAAATGGAGAAAAAAGCCAGTCATTTTCTTGTGTTGCAACCTCAGAAGTACCCAGCTGTTCATCGGTTCTAAAATGGAACATCTTAAAAAAGCAATATCCTCTTTGCTACAAAGGAAGTACTTGGTGCTTCTCAATTTTCGATTAGACTCAATGTACATATGGTACATGAATTGTATTTGTGTTTGTGGAAAATCCAAAAGTGCATACTTTATACTATCACGACTACTACCACTATTAATAACAATTAATAGTAATCACCATCGTATCGAAAGAATCATTGAACAATATCCTGGTAGATCTGGTGAGCAAGTTGATGATAATGATCACATCTCATTTCACAAGTGGGTTTGACTGGAAACCTGGCGTAGGCTATCAACCCTTGGTGCGGTTTTGTGGGGCGTCTCTCGAACATGTCTGGTTTACGATCGCTAATCATTAATTTGTTGCTTAACAACACGTCGGAGATTCGGCCGCGTTTTGGCGAGGCGGTGGTGAAAAGACGTTACCTCCGTTCTTGGCTAACATACCGGCTAATCTCTTCTGCGTTCGTGCTTCGCGGAAGCGCCGCCGCCGCCGCGGCAAACGAAGCGGTCAGATCGTGAAGCTAAAACGGTATCTGAGACACGCTTCAACCGCTGCTCGTTCCCGGACGCACGGAATTACTCCGTCGTGGCGTGCCCTCTACCCCGTTGGCTCGTGCTTGACAACAGTTGTTGGCTCTCCCGCCGCGGCAAGGCATTTCTACCCTACGCGCCTTTTTCAGCGAGGAGTCCAGCTAAAGCTTTTGAGGGAATTTCCCCGGGCTCGGCGATCGAAAGAGGCACTCCCTCCAGTCGCTAGTCCCACAAGGATTGCGTTGCTAAACGCCCGGTCGTTGACGAACAAGACCCCTATTCTGAGCGAGTTTTTCCCTTTACAATGACTTGGATTTCCTGTGTCTGACTGAGATTTGGACAGGTACTGGTGAGTACAACGCTTTAATTGAATTGCTACCATCTGTCTGTGCATTCCTGGACACTCCAAGTACCTCAGTGGAGGAACAGTGAGTATTTTTAAGAACAATTTCAAATGTAAACGGTGCATGTTCACCATATCAACCACCAGCTTTGGAGCAACTTTCTTTGAAGTCGGTTGTGTTTTCCTGGTGCTGTGCGCTGTCATTTACCGTCCTCCTAAATACAATAAAGACGTTTAAACATGCTGTGGTCCAACCCTTGATCAAGAAACCTGGTCTTGATCAAGATGTGCTGTCAAATTTTAAGCCCATTTCCAAACTGCCTTTCATTTCAAAAATTCTGGACAAAGTGGTGCACATGCAGTTGAAATCTTTCTTGGATGAACATAACATCTTGGAGGTCTTCCAGTTAGGTTTCAAGACAATGCATAGCACAGAGTCAGCCCTATTACACGTGTCTAATGACATTCTCCTGGCAAATGACACTGGAAATTACGTGTGTCTGGTTTTATTGGATTTGACTGCAGCTTTTGATACAGTGGATCACAGTATATTGTTGACTCGTTTGCAGCACTTGTGGGCATTGGCGGCAGCGCTCTTGAGTAGTTTAGGTCCTATTTAGCTGACAGAACCTTTTATGTCAGCTTTGGCTGCTCTGAGTCACATACTGCTCCTCTGTCATGTGGTGTTCCACAGGGCTCAATTCTGGGGCCTCTGCTGTTCTCACTGTATCTGCTCTCATTGGGTTCCATCTTAAGGAAACATGGCATTCCCTTCCACTGCTATACAGATGACTGTCCCACTGAGCAAAAAAGACACTTTCTCATTAAGGCCACTTTTATCCTGCCTGGAAAAACTCAAAACCTGGATGGCACAACATTTCTTGAATTTCAATGAAAAAAAAGACAGGGGTGATACTGTTTGGTCCCAGTGGCCCTTGTACATCCCATCCAGTAGACTTGGACCCCCTGTCTCCTTATCTTAAGTCAACAGTCTCAAACTTGGGTCTTAAACTGGAGAGTGATTCTAAACTTTACCGTCAAATTGGTGCCGTTGTTAAATCCACCTTCTTTCATCTTAGACAACTGGCTAAAGTAAAACCTCTCCTTTCTCATGAGCACCTTGAGACAGTAATTCATGCCTTCGTCACGTCCCAGCTCGATTACTGCAATGCACTTTACTTAGTAGAGTCAGCCAATCCTCCATTAAGCGTCTCCAGCTGGTCCAGAATGCTGTAGCCTTGTGCACAAAGGCTCTAAGATTACAAACAAACAAACACAAAAATAAACAGGCCTTCAATGAATTGAATGAAATTGAAAGAATTGTAATTTTACTTTAATTGGGAAGGGGCGTGGTCATTTTACCACCGGCTGTAGACTGAAAATGACACCACAGTGCTCCGGGCTAACTAGCAGCCAATCCTGGCTCAGCTTCAGAAAACAGGTGAGCCGTGATTGGTTATTACCTGAGACTTGAGCAACTGTGATGTCATTTTCAGTTGACGGAAAGTGGCAAAATACCCCCCCCTGAGATGGAACCTTGCTTAACTCATATTCTACAAACACAATATTAATCAGAATGCTGCGTTTAGAAGAGTGGGGGTGCATAGAACATCGCGGTGAAGATTTTTTTTTTTTTTTGTTGACTTCCCCATTAAGTTTGTTTTGTCAGACTATCTCTGACACTGCTGATTTATGAACCAAAGTGCATGGATTTTTTTTTTAGGAACTATAGCAACAAAACAGCAGCAGACGCACTACCGTGTGATTCAAAAAGAAAACATCCCCTTTTTTCTGTCTTTAACAGGCAATCCAATTGTTTGCTGCGTGTCATGTGAGGAAGTGGCACGTCTTCCACAGAAGAGATGAATGGCTCGGTAGAGTATGTTTATCATATCTCCTAATCACGGTCATCCTTGTGAACAGAGCGTGAGGCAACATGCAGCACACCTCTTGCACGGAGGACAGGATCCAGCATGCTCTGGACCGATGTCTGGATGGGCTGAGAAACAGTCCCACAGCAGCGCACCGCTGGGATGGTAAGACCTCACTCATCACCATGTCTTCAAATGAGAATCGCGTTGCAATATTGGGCTGTGTGTTCCTGTATGTGGGTTGAAAAGTTAAATTATAAGAAAATCAGGGTCCTTTTTAGGGGACCGTAGCTTAGCAGCATTGGAAAAGGACACGCAGTTCATAGTTTGACCTACAAAAGGGACCCAAAGTTTAGGATGCTACCAAATTTTGTAGAAGGGCATACCCACAATTTTGTGTGTGTGTGTGTGTGTGTGTGGGGCGGGGGTATGATCCCCCCCGCCCAAAAAAAAATTGGTGATTTTAAAATGGATTGAATAATTTATAGACTTGAAATGGAAATGACATTCATGAATCAGCTCCTTAAAATGTTCTGTCAGTTGTAATGGAACATTTAAAATAGGGCAACATTTTAAAAAATATTTTTTGTTATTTTATTCACCTAAAAATTCAAATGCAAAACATAAACATGTTACTCTTTGTATTCTTAATGGTGTAATTTCATGTGCCACTCAAGAAGATGAAGATGATGATGATTACACTGCTGAACAATTCTTTCAAATTTTAGTGTAATTTCATGTGCCACTCAAGAAGATGAAGATGGTGATGATGATGATGATGATTACACTGCTGAACAATTTTTTCAAATTTTAAAAAATCAGAGATGCAAGTAAACTTGCCAAAAGAAACCATTTTCTTTTTTCACTTATTCGGAATCTGCCCTGATATTTTCTTCAGCACGTCAGATTTGTATAACAATATTAATAATAATAATATTAATAATACATGTATTACAGTAATCTATTTCAAATATTAGGTTCAGCAGCAGCTGGAAATAGGTTGCATCAGTGTGCCATTTTCTTTTAACATGTGATACAAGTGTAAAAAGAAGGGAGTTTGACAATCCCACGCCACTGTTTCGAACTTCCGCCTCACCGCCGCCGTTTAGACTCAGGATCAGAGGATTGGGCTGCAACGTAATTTTATTTCTAGATACATATAAGACCAGCATAAAACTTTTTGGAAACGTCTGATTAAACTTTAAAATCTGATGGCAGTTGTTATGCTCCAGCAAAAGAGGAATGGATCGGATGAATAAAACATATTTTAACCCTTCTAATTCATCGGGAAGACAGTATGATTTTTTTATTATTTTTTTTTCTGAACCAGCCAACCTTGGAATTATTTTGGGGATTTTTATATGACATGCAATGCGCCACCTCTAAGACACATAAACAAAAAAATGACTTGTGCTTTGAATACAAACATGTAACATCTTCTCGTTGCTCGTCCCTTTTTCTCTGTCCTAAAAGAAGTTCAAATCCATAATCCTTTTTTTCCCCATGTGTTGATAGGAATCCACTTACTTAGCTTGTGAGTAGCACCTTGGCTTTAAATATGAACACATGCGCATGACACAGTAGCTAGCTTCTTTCAATCCTATTCAAAAATAGGGTTGTGGTGGTGTCTGTGACCAGCTGAAGCATTTCCTAACTAGAAAAAATAGTTTGCGAGCTCCGATTAAATCCAGCAAAAATAAGGAATGCTAATGATACGTTTTAAGTGACTTACGCCACGACTGTCCATCACTGTAAGTGGCGTATTGCTCTACGCAGATAGGCAAGCGGAGTTGTTGTTGTGAAAAATATTCAATAAGAATAGTATTTACTCACATGTTAGGGGTTCTGGGATTCAATTTAGTGTATGGGTTGTAAGCGTGACAGCATTATCGCTTGAAATGTGTCAGTGGGCGTTGGAGGAAGTTGTGTGGCTTGACGTATGGGAGGAAGTGGCGGCTTTGACAAGAAGTTTGTGTGTGTGTGTGTGTGTGTGTGTGTGTGTGTGTGTGTGTGTGTGTGTGTGTGTGTGTGTGTGTGTTTGAGCGAGTGTCACATATGAAATGTGTCAACTGGGCTTTCAAGGTAACCTGAATTTTTCTAGTAATAGTAGCAACTAGTATCTCATCGAGCTCAAATTCTTCAGTTGTGCCTACCAGCTCTTCTGCTTACCCCGATAATCAGCTGACAGCACCCATTTTTTTTCTTGTTGATGTTTGGAGATAACAGATAACATCATTTTAACTTTCAAGTAACCGGCAAGGAATAACTTCCGTGTTTTGATTTGATATGTTTTCTTCTTCACTGCGCCAGACTATAAAAGTCTGTATTATAACATGATGCGAAACCATTGATTTTGTGTGAAAATGTAACCATTCAGTTAAACAATTAAATTGATGACGTTGTAGCCACTTAAAAAAGTATAATAAATAAATGTAGTTTATCCCTTTCATGCACCAATAATGGTAACCTGCAACCTGATAACATGAGAGGCGAAAGGGTTGAATTGTACGACAGTAAAATAAAAAGTTTAAGATGGAGACAATATAATAAAATTGTGTTGTTTTTTTTTAGGAATAAAGATTTTTTAACAATGAAAAGTTATTAAAGAAGTAAACAAAAAAAACCCTACTTTTTTGTTTTAAAGGATAATTCGAATCAGAATTCTTCTTTTCAATAATGTTTTGTGTGGCCCCACTACGCTAAACTCGGTATTCTGATTAATATTGAATTCGTGCAATACGTTCATTCATTTCATTTTGCCTCTTCCTGCCGCCTGAAAATGACACCACAGTTGCTTAGGGCTCAGGTAACGACCGATGACGGCTAAGATTGTGGTCGTCAAATGACCAATCTATTCATTCAAACTTTTAGAATGCATTTAGAAACAAATCACTGAATTCACCTTATGGGGTATATTTAAGGATTACCGTATTTAGTTTGGCACCTATTAAACAGTCCGTTACAATACAGTGGATTTGAATTTGCACCAAATCCTAGTATTATAAACATTCAGGAGTCACCAACCGTTTCTTGGGTCACTATTCATATTTTATCCGCAACTCTAACATTTCATACGAGGCCACTTTTGAAGAAACGGAAGGTGGGTCTCCTCTACCAGGCTTCGGATGCAAATGTCATTCTGGCTCCAATGAAGTTCGTCTTTTGTTCCAGTACCGATGTGCTCTGTGAGCCAGTCAATGAACCGTTGGAGCCTGGAGGAGCTGGTCAAGAGGGACCCCGACAACTTCATCATCCTCTTGCAGCAGATCCTGAGGAAGACCAAAGAGGTGAGGTCAAACGCAACACACACACACACACACACAAATTGGTGGATGAATAGTAGTGAGCGTGCTGTATGTCATTGTGTCCAGGTGCAGGAGAGGTGTCAGTATGAGATGGTGGCGCCGCTTGCCATCATGTTCACCTCTACACTTCTCCAGGTATAAATCCTCCACCACATCATCCCCCTTTTCATCCTTACATACTGTTCATTGCACATTTTGACTTGAGATAGACCGATATGTTTTTTTTTTTTTTAAGGGCCGCTAGCGATGATTAGTAGTCATGGAGGCCAAAAACTGATATTTTGAGCCGCTTTTCAGTTAAAGAAAAATACCGACTGCAAATCTTAACTTTTAGCATCTGTTGACTGAACAACGTATCAGATGTTCAAATTATTATGATTATTATTATTATTATTATTATTATCATTATTATTATTATTATTACTATTTTAATCATTGAAAAATGGAAATCTTTCATTTAAAATTGCAAGAAAAAGTTCAGGGTGCTTGTAGTGGAAATTTGACATTTAACAGTGTTAACTTGTATCTTATAATTAACTGTTAAGTCAGTGGTTCTTAACCTGGGTTAGATCGAACCCGAGGGGTTCGGTGAATCGGTCTCAGGGGTTCGACAGAGCCTCTGCCATGGAGGTTCAGACACGCCCGACTCAACATGTCAAGTTATGACACGCCCGCTTGGCCACCACTGACTGATTCATTTTGTGCACAATTAAAAAACGAATATTTTATAATTATACTAATTTTGTTTACAATTTTTCTGTTGTTTAATCAACGCATTTTTTTATGTCTTGAATTTTGTAAAAAAAATCATGCTTTTTATTTTTCACTAGTGAAATGTTTGATGAATGTGCATATGAACCGGTTGAGTTCGGTACCTCTGACAAGGTTAAGAACCACCACAACTTCAATCACACATCCCGCTATCTGTAAGCGTTGCTATGCAAGTTCGTTGCTGTGCAAGGTTGTGCGTCAGACTTTAACCCCTTCCAAGAAGAAAAAAAATGGTATGAGAGATGTGCTGCTTGGGGGGATCGCTCCATCACAGATCTGTAACTGATGCATGACCGAAATCAATCTCATCGTTGTAACAAAGACCTTCGTTGTCTTGGTTTCCCTGGACAAGATACGCTTCCACCCCAAATGTTTTTTTTCTCCTTTTCAGACGCCCTACTGCCCTCCCGACATGGAGCTACTCGAGAGCGCCATGGAGGTGTTCAGTGCCTTCATCACGTGGCCCGAGCCGTACTACAGCGTGTGTCGAAACCTGCTCTCCACCCTCCAGCTGGAGATCAAGGCTCCGGGTCTGTTCTGTGCTTTAAATGCTGCAGTCGTCAGCCGGTCTATTCCTGAGATGTTGTCAAAATAGCCTGCTGATGTTGCTTTCTCTTCCTCAAAAGGGATTTCCTTTCAGAGACTGGTGAGAGAAGAGCAGGACCTGAACACCAGCTGTCACTTCTCCAAGACCACGTACGTCCATATTGACAATGTTGTGTTGCCTCTGTCATTGACACATTTTTGAATTAATGACGCCAATTTGTTGAAGAAAAGCAGCACGGGAGAGATGCATGTCTGATCGTAAACGACAGTTTAATTCATTCTGTATTTTCTTTGACTTTTGATTGATGCACATTATGGACGTGAGTGTGCTCGTTGTTTTTAATTATTCTTTGGTTTGATGTCTGATTTGGAATTGAATTATCAATGAAAAAAATGTAAGAACATTTTTAGGTCATATTTTGTTTATGTTTTGAATCAGACTTTTAATTCTAATTTCTCTTTGACCAATCATATCTCTCCCTTTCACGTTATTTACATTAGTATTCGAAGACTGAAATTGTTCTGTAGTTTGATGTTTATTTTAAATTTGAATTGGATTTTGAATATTTTTTGTGATTTGTACTTAATGTTTTTCAAGTGTATATGATCAATCACACCGTCTCACATTACAGTATTTACATCTTTCTCTAAAGTAACAATTTCTTTTTTTTTTAAATTATTTATTTTTTGGGTTGAGTATTATTTCACTTCAATCAAACTGTTATTTGAACACTCATATCCCTCGCGCAGAGTGTCATCCTTCCCCAACATGATTTTGTTAGTCTTTTGTTTGATGTAGGTTTGGAAGTTAAATTCAGTTCAACATTACTCTTTGACCAATGGCACTCTTCTTTCTATTACATTGGGCTTTCTGCAAATGAACCTCCTCGCAGTTTTTTTTTTTTTTTAAGAGGAAACCTTTCCCTGTTATTTGCAAAAAATGAAAAAAAAAATCTCACCTATTCACACAATTCAGTACAAGTAAAAACGGCAAAATTGTCTACAGTAAGCTTTGTGCCGTTTGCCGAGTTTTTGGGGATCATGGTTTGTGGTATATTTATAATTAAAAAATAAATACAATATAGAAAATATAATCACTTTTAGGTGGGTTAGTCCGTAGCCCGATCCCGGCGGTTCACGTGACAATACTCTCCTGCCCCTGGACATAGTCATGTTCCCGATTCTCTATTTCCCTGTACAGTCTACGTACTCTATTCACTGACGTTACCTTTCTTAACGTTTGCAGGACGGTGCTGCTGATGAACCCGAGCGAGTTGCCCGCTGACTTCATGTCTGTGGCCGAGCAGCTCAGTTGTGTTCAGCACTCGGAGAAAGACACCTACATCACTCTCATCAAACATGCCTTCCAGTCAACGCTTGGCACCAAGTATCCACTCTGCGGCATCCATTCCACCTTGCAAGTATGTTTCATACGGACAAATGGAAATAGACACTAGAGAATATCAATTTGAATTTAATTTCCCCGTATGGTAAATACAGTATGAATGCGCAAGCAGATCCTCACTTTCTGCTTTGCTTCCTTGTTTGTATGCTGTTTATTTAGAATTTACAAGCAATGCAAACTCATGAAAAATTTTAGTTACACTTTGCATGTAATGTAACGCGCTGTGCGCTGGGGTTACTTGAAATAAATTTGAAACCTATTACAAAGATGGTCAATACCACCCTCTGCTATCGACTGAAATTGACGTCAAAGTGCCTTGAGACTCGCATTGCGAATGTCACAGCTCACCTTTTTTCTGGGCTCACGTAATGTTGGCCAAGGGCAGTTGTGACATCAATTTCAGTTGACAGCAGTGGGCAGTATTGGCCAAAATGGCTGCCAAAAAAGGGATGGCTTCTTCTGCTTAATCTTATTCCACAAATGAAGTATTATTTCAGGTGCTGTGTTTAGACTTGTGGGGGCACATAAAACATCCTCTTGCAAAGAAAAATGTACATTTAGATCCCATGTAATAGTAAATTTAACGTTAATAGAAAAGGATAAATCCTAAACGAATAATCCTGCTAATACACATTCATTATCTGTTAAAAGAATTCGGTGGAGTGTTGTTTATGCGTCATTGTTATCACTAAAGACATAAATTATGCAATATTGATAATAACTTTACTTGTGCAGGCAAAACCAGCAGATGAATTGAGGGAGATATTCTCCACGGTCAGTGGAGTGTTCGAGACGGCTGCAGCCATGAGCGAACCCCTCGAGGGACGTGGTCATGTGATCCAGGAACTGGAAGGACTGAGGGAGAGGTTGAGCATTCCTGCATCCAATGGAAGCAAGTCTGATGGTAAAAAGACAAAAATTCAAAAATAAGTTGCCAATATTACTGTCAATTTTTTTTTTATGGCTGTTATTTGCGTTTTCCCCGCCAACAGGAATGCTACAGACATTCCCAATCCCAACAGCCAAGTGTCGCATGTTCCACTGGGAAAAAGACAACTTTGGTAAAGTGAATTTCTTTGTGAGCAGAAAATGTAGCCAAAAACTAAGTGGAGCTACAATGTTGTTGGATGTAAATTTTGTACATTGGTATTGGAATTAATCCGTTCTTTGGTTCTGGGTTGGAATCTTGGTTCAGGTCCTTCAGTTTGCAGTTTGCTTGTTGTCCGTGTGCTTGTGTGGGTTTTCCCTGACGGTTTTAAATTCTCCAGAGGTGTGAATGGTTGTTTGTCCACATGTGCCCTGCGATTGGCTAGCATCCAGTCCAGGCTGTACCTGTACTCACTTTAAAAGTCAAGTTGGATGGGCTCGAGCTCAGCCACCACGGCCATCGCAAGGACAATTCCAAAAGAAAATGGATGGAGTGGGACTAATAAGACTCTTTTGATACTCATAGATGTCCTTAACACCCTTCTGGAGGACGAGCCACAAAACTTGTCAACTAGGGAGCATCCCAAGGAGGATGAGGACGAGGTGGACATAGAGGACGATGAGGGCCATGACACCTTGTCCATCGTGTCGGAGTCTTACGCGCCCTCGTTCAACTCTGGAGCAGACAGTGACTTTTGCGAAGACTCAGACGACTCCATCAGCTCACCAAAGCCTGCCAAATCTTCGTCTCGGCTCAGCCAGCACTTGTACCGCCTCCTTCGGAAGCCCAAGAGGACGATAAACCGCGCCAAAAGTTTGGGAGACACAGAATCCAAAGACTTGTCGGTGGTGCGGGAGATCCGTTCTAACTCGCTGCCCCACCACGTGCAACTACGCAGTCCCGAGCCCTCCTCATTCCAGGTTCCACCGAATCAGACCGTTCGACAGGTTTGCTTCAGGAGGCGGCCCATCCTAAGTTGCGACGAGGACGAGAAAAGCACCACGCTGAGAGTGGTGGTGTTTGGCGCCGACCACGTCGCCGGCAAGGTCGCGAGGGCCTACAGCAACCTGAGAGAAAAAGAGAGCGCTTGTCCTCGTCTCAGCCAGGCCTTCAAAATTCAGTTCTACTTTATGCCTGTGAAGAGAGACTCGGCAGTGGGACAAGCTTGTCTCAGCCCCCCCGGTTCTAAAGGAATTAATGTAAGTATAGCTACTCTCTTACACTGCTTGCAATGCATCACTGTATGGTTGGATCATTTCCCTGCTTTATCGCGGTTCAAATACTGTTCATCGCAGATTCTTTTGTAAAATGTATCCACTTGTTTATCACGGAAATCTGTCACGCCCTTGCATGTGGCAAAGCAGAACCACTGTCACTCTTCATTTTTCAGCGGCTTGTGGAATGCTGGGAGAAGGGTATAAAATGCTTAAAACAATGATCGCTGCTATCTTCTACAGCTCACACCCAGACACTCACACGCAGATTGGCCATAGCTCGAGGCAACCAGCTAACCCCCTTATAAAATCCAGCTTTATTTATATATTGACGCTCATTGCTCATTAAAATACAAATGACAACAATTTTTGCTTTTTTGGGGGCAAGGTTGCAACAAATGGCATCCTGACAGATTGTGGATGTTTTCCCCCCCAACAGGGGGGCCTTAATGGAGCAGAAGACAGCACAAATGACATTGCCCATCTCCTTGGGATGCTGGATCCCTGGTACGAAAGAAACACTCTCAGCCTGCTGAAGTTTCCCACCAATATCGTCTGTCAGGTACAAACCACTTCCGATTCCACTAACCTATTCCAGTGTCTTTCTCTTTTATAATGATTGAGTCATGAAAAAAATGACTATATTGTCCTCCAGCAAACATCCAAGACCGAGTCAGAGTCGTACGACAGTTCATATGAACAGCGGCTCCCCATTCTAGCCGATCTTATTCTCTACTATTGTCGTTATGCTGCACGGCCTGCGCTGATCCAACTCTATCAAGCTGAGGTTTGACATGCACACACACGCACACACATGCAGATTTAATAAACTGAAAGGAGCTCAGTACTGTACTATTCTCCTCAAAAATGCCACTGATTAGAACACATATGGACCAAATGCAAATGCCAAAGGAGCCTTTCTTTGTAAATTTAAACAAGATATTCAATGTGTTATTCATATTTTATTATTATTGTTGTTCATTGAAATTTTATTATTTATTTATTATCCATACAGCACTTCATTCATTGCTTCAAGGGAAAGTCAGACCAAAAATGTTCTTTCCAGAAACATGTTCTCTTCGCCTCCACGAATCCAAACATGGCATTTTGATATATATATTATATATATATAATACTTTCTGTCAACTAAAAATGACATCACAGTTGCTAAGGGCTCAGGTAATAACCAATCACAACTCACCTGTTTTCTGACACTGAGACATGATTGGTTGTTCCCTGAGCCCTGAGCAACTGTGATGTCATTTTTAGTCGATAGCTAGTGACAAAATGGCCGACCCCTGAGATGGACAAAAACGGGTGGATTTTACTGCTTCACTCATATTCCACAAATGTATGATTGATCAGAATGCCATGTTGAGACTAGTAGGGAGGCATAGAACTCATTATTGTCAAGAAAATGTTTCACTTTACTTCCACTTTGGTACATATTAACTCAGAACACCCTAATTTAAAACATTAGTTTTAACCTGGAACCAGCAATAAGAAAAAAAAAAAAACAACTTGAAGGTGTCTGCTCTTGCATCTGAACGACCATCTTCATTTTGTTGTTTGTATGTTGTGTTGTAGTTGACGTTAGCTAGTGGCGAGAGACGGAGGGAGGTGTTCGTCCATTCCCTCGAGTTGGGACACACTGCAGGCACCAGAGCCATCAAGGCTATGGGTGAGCAGACGACAATGACTGAGTCCATCGTTTCCATGCTGTGTAATACATGACTGGTTGTTCCCTTGTGCAAACGTGACTCCATTTACAATAGAGGAACATCAAACATATTAACAGGATATCATGATTTAGTTCTATTTTTCTACTTGTGTTTGTAACCACAGTTGCCGCTTCTGATTTCCTTGCAGAAGTAAAACTAGCTTGAGTTGATATGTTAAAACAGAATTTGTTTTTGTTTTGTTTCATGAGTCATCCTCATCAGGTGGCAGTGAACTGAATTTAACTCGCGTCACAACAAGCAGCACTTTGGCGAATAGTGAGCATTTCATTCAAAAAGAGGCTTTAAGCTGTTTAATGCCACTCTCACTTGATGTTTGTTATCAAACCAAACATAAAACAAAGAAAATTACTCCTGGTGTACTGTATTTGAAACAACCAGTTAGCTGTGCATCAGGAAAGTCCGCTTAAGTTAACAAACAATACAAAACGTCATTGACATGCTAATGATTAGCATTGATAGTGGTGCTTTTGGGAACAATGGATATTTGAACACAAACAATGGAGTAAGACATGTGGACATATAATAAAACAATACTCATACTATTTTTTTTTATCATCTACAAAAAATGGTGAACTTTACATCATCTGTGGAGTCTCTTGGTAGTAGCAGTAGAAAAAGTACTATTCTGCATCATATATGTCTGCTTGGGGTTAAACTGCTAAAGTGGACACACCAGAAGGAGCAGCACAATGAATTGGATTGAAGCATGATGCACCAAGCGTTTCATTCTTTACCTTCATTCTATTTAATTTATCATTGCTATCTGTTTTTATTTTAAGTACAGTGTAGGGTGCAATTTTTCTTCAATACAGTATTACACATTTGTGTTTTGTTTTTTTTTGGGGGGGGGGGGGTGGAACGGATTAATGGCATTTCCATTCATTTCAATGGGGAAAGATGACCTGAGATACAAGTATTTGTCAATACAACTTCAACTCATAATAATGTATACTCCTTTGTAATTGTCTATTTATGTCGCGCAGGCAACGCAAGCAAACGCTTTGGCATCGATGGTGACAGAGAAGCTGTGCCCCTTCAGCTTGACATCATGTATAATCGGGTAAGCCCCTCTTATCTATCCATCCATCCATGATCTTAAATACTTATCTGTGTCATCATTCATCCTCACTACATATGATTGCTTTACTCCAAAAATTAATAGATTGCTGTTTTTTTTGTTTTTTTTTTTTGCTACGCAGATGGTGATTAGTGGGAGGAGCCAGTGCAAAAGAGAATCAAAAATGTGCACTTCTGTCAACTTGACCAAAGCCTGCAAGAATCCTGAAGAGCTAGGTGGGTTCTGGTGAGAATTGGGTATATTTTAGACAGTTATTTGATCGTTTTAAAGACAACCATGGAAATTTAAACAAAAAGTTCTAAATGCCTACATTTGTTTTTATCACTGTCAGACTCACAGTTGGAGTGTCTGCAGCTCAGCATGACAGAGGTTTTAAAGAGACAGAATGGGAAAAACAAGAAGAGCTACAACATGGTGAGCTTAATTAATTAGTTAATTCATCACAGTGTATCTTATTTTATTCACTTTCAAACATTTGACACAATAACCACAGCTTTTCCGAGTGATAGAGTATAGACAAACTCAAAGTTAGCATGTTTAAAAGTTTCATTTTGTTAGATGCTTGATTGACCTCGGACGCATGTGTTTAGAGCACACAGAAAAAAGGGCCAACTTGAGCTGAATGAAACTGAGGCCTTGTTAACTGATAGCACAAACAGAAATGTTCAACTTCGAGTGGGCAGCATTGAGTTTGTTCCAGTGTCTCAATTCATACGAAATATACCCATTGAATTAACAATGTATCCATTGTTTGTACCGAGAGATGTTTTGGCCTCTGAGGGGCGTATCGGTGGGCTGGGCTGAGAGGTGTGACATGTAAATGAGAAGGGAGTGTTTTTCTGATATATCACTTGTAATTTGCATACACGAAGGGAGTGTTTTTCTCATATATCACTTGTAATTTGCATACACGATCAATAATAAGCCGGCAGAGGCTGCAGAGGTCAGGTGTCAGTTAAGAAGCGCACGGAGTGGCTTCGCAGAAAACTGCGCCTCCTGCCCGTAGAAAAGACAATCTCTTCCTGAGTCTGTTTGTTCAACTGTCCGAGTGAACATCTCTAACACCGAGTCAAATTCTTGATAAATAGACATGCCTGTGTTTTTAAAGGCCAAATGTGAAGTAATTTCATGAAATGCCAAATAGGGTCACAATGACAGTACTTAAACATTGTCCCCCAAATAAAGCATGAAAAAATAATTTATATGTTGTATATTTGACAAAATAATCGCTTTTCCGAAGTTCGAGCCTGAAAGGGGACTAACCCGGAAGTGATACGTCACATGGAGAACAGCGATGGCAGAGCTTCATACGGCCGAGATGCAAAGCATTTCAAACAATGATTCAAACAGCGATACAAGCAATAGATCAAGCGCAAGTGAGAATATCCAAGTTTTTGAAGAGTTGGAGGAAGAAGAGGAGGTTGGAATTTGACATGTTGGACCTTACATGTATGAGCCAGACGCTAATCAGGATGCAAACAATGTGCCCAGACGGCCTGACATGGAATGGAGACAAGACCCATCGAGATCATAAGATTGGTAAGATATAGGCTGGTGTTATTTTTATAATTTGAAGATGCAGGCATGTGCACATAATTTTGTTTTTGTCTATCCGCTGACATTGTTTAAAAAAAAAAATCAGACTTCATGTTCAAGGAGTTAGCCTACTCGGTACTTGAGTATTCTTTTTAGCAAATAATTTTTTGACTTGTACTTGAGAGATTTTTTTTAATGACTTTTTTAAACTTTTGTACAGTATTCCATCCATATACTTGTATATTTTGAATCAAATGTTTTCATAAACAACAGAATTATTGATTGATGGGTATAGCAATACAGTTGTTCAATAAAATGTATGCTCATGGTGTCATCGCTCAGTATTTTACTTTTTTTTTTATTTTTTTTATTTCAGGTGTACTTGTGGTGAATGCCAGCAAATGCCTACAGCACTTGAATGTGTTTGCTGCCATGAAATTCAAGAAGTAGTGACTGTACGTCAACAAGGAGAAGAACACTTCAATCAGGTGCTGGACTGCATCACCGACCATCCTGGACTCAATGCTGTGTGCCTAGACCCATATGGATTACACGTGGCATGGATGACCTACAAGCAGCAGTACAAAGGCAAGGCATTTGATGGGCCACAGGATCCCAAGTATAGCCATATTGCCTACAGACAATTGGTGCGCTGGTGGTGGAAATTTCTTGGTCAGGACAACCGTGTTGTGCTCCCAGCATGCGCCGTGTCTTGTATCAGGGCACATTTTCCACCACCAGGAGAAGAGGAGTCAGCTGTATTCAAAGGGTTTTGTGTGGTTAATGTGGACATGGTGTCTATCATAACAAAATACTGTAAGATAAATAAACAAATGAGGACAACTGAATACAGCGAATGTAATTTTTTTCTTTCCTGAGGAATCTGGTCTGGTGCTCGGCAATAACGGTTGACTTGTCCGGTCTGTTCACTGCTGCTGTCAGAAATTGCGGGTTGACACGCACGTCACCAGTTCTGTACTTATTTTGAATGGCAGTCAGTTTTCATCACCTATGACAGGCAGTCATTCACATAGTCTACAAAACAAAACAAAACAAAAAAAAAAACATTGGGATGATAAATATTTGGACGACATATGGGTTATACTCAGTTCGGCTAATGTCGCTACCTTCTACTGTTCATTCCACAAGAGTTGGCAGCTATGCTTTGACAAAATCATCATCATCTATCCAAAAATCACACTTACTTTTTTGCAAATCCTTGATCATAAGCAGACCGGTTGAGAAAGCAGGCATCTTTGAAGTGGAGATAGCAGAGAACGCTCGTCGATGATGGCGTGAAATTAATTCGCTTCGTGCGAATAAAAGATGTCAATTTATGTGCCCTGCTATCCTTCGGCCACTGGTACAACTTTTCTTTCGATTGCGAACAATACATCGCCACACACCGCCATGGCATCTTACCAGCAAGCAATGCAACAATGATGTTCAATGGCGGACTTCCCTCGCAGTTCACCAAGTGACGTCATTTCTGAAGATTTCCAAAGATTGCCGAAGAAAAGCATTTTCGTTGTCAAGGGCGTTGCTAAGCGTTAAACAAAGAATCTGAAAGGATTGCGTTAAAAAAACTAACGGAAATAGGCTTATAATTGTTCAGCCATTGATATTATTCAAAAACATGGTTGGCCAACTTTACTTCACATTTGGGCTTTAAGCAAAATTCAAAAATATTCTGTTTTCATCTCTGCTTACACAAACTGATTGGTCCCATTTTTCATGGTGCATCCCTGAGCTGGAACCTATCCTAGCTAAATTTGGCGGGGCCACATGCACACCGATTTAATCGGCAGTCCATTCCAGAGGTCATATGAATAAGTTCCTGTCGTTGAATTAATTGCAAGGCTGACTTGTCTTTTTTAACAGCACCTGAGCTTGACCGAGGTGAAGGTGGACAAAGTAGTGGTCAGCGGTGCTGCAGACACAACCTTTGCTGTATGCCTGGACCAGGATGAGAAGAAGGTACTACAGAGTGTCATCAGGTAAGACGAACACATATTAACTGAAATATAGACATATCGAGGAAAAATCTGGAAAATCTGACTGAAAATGACAAAAATGTTTCCACTAGTCTCTAACATGTCTGTCTGTCCTGTCTGCTGTCTAGGTGCGAGGCCTCCGTGTGTTCCAAACCCAACAGCTCCTCAGACTGGAGGGAGCGGCACGCTGAGATGTCGGCCCAAATTCAGCCGTTGCACCCGACTTTCTGCTCCCTCCTCTGTCTGCCCATTGTCACTTTCAGCGGAGTACTACCTTGACCCTGATGAGCTCTGCTTTCAGAGACTTGGAAGAAAAAAAAAGTCAACATCAACACAAAATGAATTCTGAAGACTGAGTTCTGAATTCTCTTCTAAAGTAACAGCTCAGCGGAGATAAAGCTGGGAAATTAATGTATAAATTGGGTGTTCCATTAAGATAATGCCGCATCGATATTTTGTATCACAGTATCTCCTGTCGACTTGGGTGGCAGAATTTCTCCCAGCCGGTAGCGAGGAATTCATAAACTGTTTATCAATATAAGCAACAGAGGGCGATGTTGTCACAAATTTGGGTTTTGGTTGAGCCAATCGTCCAGAAGTGGTGATACTGTACAGTTATTTTGTGTTGGTTTATTGTGTAAATATTAGTTTTCCCTTTTTAATATTTTTAAAATCGTAGTTTTCATGCACATTTGAGTAATTTTGACACATTTGAATTTGCACTTTCCATGTGACAGAAAACATATCTATATTAGGCTTGTTTCTTCCTGTTAAAGGAAAATGTCCAGCTATTTATCTATCTATCTATCTGTCGATAGATGTGTGTATGGTACTTTTAAGATGAGAACATGTTTTATAACTATGTAAAAAAAAAGTGTATCGATTCATATTATGGATTGTTTTTTTTTAATACGCATTGACTATTAAAATTCTCATCTTGAATTGTTCGACAGTCACCCTTTTACTTTGACAAGCCATCTCATTGGTGGTGGTGGTGGTTGTGATTTCTATCGGCCTCTCCATTGGTCGGCAGTTCTGATGGGCGTCGCAAAATTTCCGCACTACTGCCGAGGAAAATATAGTCGCAAAGTCACAGTTGACGACCGTCGTCGTCTACGCTACTGTCAGGGTAAGTTTTATTTAAAATTGGGTAAATTTGTCATGTTTGGAGATATGTGTGTTTGTATGTGTATGTGTTAATTTTAGTCTTGCTACTCTGGAAAAGTTTGAATGAGTTAGAGTGGCAAGTGGTAAATCACTCACTCCATGCGCGGTCGTCTTGAGTGTGTCATGAGCGTAACACAAGTCAAGTATTTTTATAGTACTGCTACTTGAAACCGCGTCTCCGTTTTTAAACAGGTTTTATACATAGAATATCATGAGTTGTATTATTTCAAAGATGTCTATGTGTGACTGTGAGCTTTTTGATAGAGTATTAATTGAGCAACTCGGGTCTTTTCAAATGGCCATTAACTTAATATTATGACGTTGCTGAGTATTTTAGAGCAGCCTACGCTAGGGATAAAGGGAAAGAAATACGAACAAAAAGTCATACGATGCTACTGTGGCATATCAATAACCTTAATGTACAGGATCACAGGATGGTTTTTTTGTGGGGGCTTCAGAAATGGGTGTCTAAACTACGGCCCTGGGCCATTTGTGGCCCGCCATCAATTTTTCAGTGGCTCGCAGCATGTACAAAAATCTGACACAGCCCACAGAGCTCGTTCAATAAAAAAGGGTGTAACACATTAATTTTTGATTCTGAATGTGGAGATGGAATTCAGCTGCTGTTCAGTGCAGGAATGGATCTAGTCTAGTGGGATACGGTGCCGTTGGACACCCCAAAATGTTAAGAAACCCTTAACAATTTGCCTTATCACCTTTAACAGAAAGCTGTTATGTAACATTTTTTGAATAACCAGTCAATATTGCTTATATTTTTTTACAGCCTGTGACATATGATAGACACGGCCCTCAATGCTATTCAGTTATTTAGAGTTGCATTTTTTAGTGTGTTTGCGAGAGGAGAGGCAGCCTAAAAAGTGTAGGTGTCGAAAAAGTTGGGGGTTATAAATCCCCTGAAAACAACGACTACTACTACTAATATTAATACAGTGATGTCTTGAGATAGTTTTTCGATAAACAAGCCATTGTTCGGCTGATTTATTATTATTTTTTTGCTTTGACGTTCAAACGAAACCAGCAGAAATCCAAAACTACTTATCACCTATATCAGAATTCTGCTGCGTAGCAGTTTAAAAAAAGCACACTCATATAGAAAAACAATATATAACTGTACAATTGGTTTTAGTGTATCAATTGATTCAAGTTTAAGTGGGTTCAGTCAATTCCCATTTTGTGATGGTATGAATATGAGCGTGAAATCTGTCGCTCTTTGGGCACCTTAGATTGAATGGGGACCAGCCCACGGTGGTGTCAGCCTTTCACTGGATGCCAGGTGCGATAGGCTCCAGCTCATATAAATGCATTCCAGAGAGGAGCAAAATCTCCAATATTGGTCCTGGGGGGGGGTTGAAAGTTCTGCATCCGAAACCCGATATTATACAGGAAGACCCAAGCAATGCTTGTTTGTACGTTTCCCTTCTGAGATAATAAAGGCGTTTTGATAAGAGTGCCAGATGTGATTGAGACCCCACACCCCCTGTGCTGTGTTGTGTCTCTTAAAATCTAAAACCACAGCAGTATTTCCTCTTGCTTCCTCGTTATATTGTCCAGCTTCCTGTTGGCTCTAAGGGGCATGGTGTTGTTTATTTGCCAACGATCCTTCACTGAAACCCTTGGCTAAATAAAGACTCTCGCTGTTAGAAGCTGTCTTTCAAATCTGGATACAAATCTGACCATTGATTTCACTTACTGACCAAAGGCAGAAAGGGAGAAACCATAAGAAGAGTGCTGTCAACGGTACCCGTAACTCGCACGGACAAGGTGTTAAGATGTGAACCTCAGATTTCTACTCAAGCGTAGGTTAATTGGTCACGCTTGGAGAGTAAGGCAACTATATGGGGGTACAAAATTGTACCCATGTGGCGCAGCATTAGGCCGCACCGGCACTACTATGACTATTTGCTTATTTGACAGGACCAAGACAAATGGTGTGAAGGCGCAACTCTGTTTGCGTAACATCCTGATTGTGACCTTTCTAAATACAGTCCTCAGTATTGTACTCGGGACCATCCATCCATCCATCCATCTTCTACCGCTTATCCGGGGTGGGGTCGTGGGGGCAGCAGCTTTAGCAGGGAATCCCAGACTTCCCCCTCCCTAGCCACTTCTTCCAGCTCTCCCCGGAGGATCCCGAGGTGTTCCCAGGCCAGCTGTGACATAGTCTCTCCAGCGTGTCCTGGGTCGTCCCCGATGTCTCCTCCCAGTGGGACATGCCCGGAACACCTCGACAGGGAGGCGTTCAGGAGGCATCCTAATCAGATGCCCGAGCCACCTCATCTGGCTCCTCTCGATGTGGAGGAGCCAGATGAGCCTTTGGGGTACTCGGGACCCCAAAGGCATAACGGGGAGGAAACCGTTTTGTGGTTGTGGAGCCACCATTGCACTTGTGGACACAAGAGGGGGGGAAAAAAACCTGAAGAAAATATGGTGGTGCGTCTTTGAATATAAGCCAAGATGGAAAATATCCTGCAGGACATTCAGGATAAAAAATGCTCCAGGCAAAAATAAATAATAATACTTTTGTTTTATTTTATTTTATTTTTCCTTTCGTCGTTTTTGTTGTCGTAGGCCCTGACTGCGCTCATGATTCTTTGAACAGTCAGTCAGATGACCACTTAGTCACTTGACAAGGCGCCTTCACAAAATGGGAGGGGGGGGGGCAACTTTCTGTAAGCTCTAAGGTGTTCGAGAACGAGACCACGGTCTGCTACGGCGACTCTCGACAGACTGTAGAACGCTATCTAAAGCTACTTCTAGGTCAATATTTAATAAATTATCCATCCATACATTCGTCCCTTCCTCTCCATCCATCCATCTCAAACATTAAATGTTAACCGCAACTCTCAGCATCTTGGTTTATATATAGTCTTTTTATTTACTTGTTTTCATGCAAACTGTTTTTATGTATTTTGTGCGAGTCGGCGCAATGTGTGACATTTTGTCTTTAAAAAGTATCGTACCAATAAACCGTACTTAGTTTCTTATCCACAAATTTGTACCTCAGGCCCTAGCTGTACTTTATCGCGAGTAACCATAGCAACACTATCACTTTTCTGATTTGCCTTACGCAAGAACTGAGTAGAAAATCATACCAAAAGTTTATTATGCTCAATTTCCAGCAGCATAAGCGTCACTGTGCCTGCACAAGCGACCCTCCGCTGACGCACGTCGAAAATCAGGGAATTTTTCCATAGACAACCTTGAACAAACATGGTGGACATGCATGTGCCTCAAAATAAATTTGCCATAGGATAGGAAGTAAACATTTTGCTGCAAAGAGCACTGGTTTTGCCACAAAATCTTGAGATTTTGCTGCAAAAGGTTATGAAGATAAAAGCATAAATTAGCTATAAATCATTTTGCTTGCTGCTGCAAAAAAAATTGTTTTGCGGTTTGTTTGTTTTTTGGGTTTTTGTTTTCCCAGAAAACAAAAATATTATAAAAGGTTGCAGTAATTTGTCCAAAAAGTGTAAATATTTTACCACTAAAAATACCACACAAAACATAAAATCGTCTGTTTAAAAAAAAAAAAAACTAAAATTTTTTCCACCAAATCTAATTTTGACAGTACAGTGCAGGTATTGATGTACAGTAAGAGGAACCTTTCCAAGGCAATCCTCAGTTGGGGATTTCCACTCAAGCAAATGCACTCTTTTGCTCTGCGAGCGCACTTCCACGCATTGCTGTCAGTTCCTTCCTGTTTTCCGAGGCCTCTTAAGCGCGCCAGAACGGAAACGAGCGCTCCTGTTTTGTGGTGGGCCCGCATTGTTCCCGGTCCTGTTCGACCGTCGCCACACGTACGGCGACGGTCAGCGGCGTCGGGCAAGCGCCATGACAGACGGACCAGGAACTGAATCACTACAACTGTAAATAGTCCGGTACAGTAATAGAAGAAAATGAGCGGGGGCACAAAACCTTGAAGTCCACTCAATATTAGGAGAACTAAAGTATCGCCTCGTTATTTTCCTCGTTACCGTTGTGGGTCAGCTGGAGCTTATCGCTGCTGGTTTTGGTCGCCAAATAATTGTAGCATTAGTCAATAACACAAATTGATATGAACCGATTGACATTCTCCTGCTGACGTTGCGTGTTGGCCTGTTGCTAGGCAGAGTTCACAGGTCATAATGTTAAAATTTCTCCGAAGGCCAATGTAAAAAAAAAAAAAAAAAATGGTCCCAAGCCTGGGATGTTTGAATGAGAAACGAGGGGTTGATTATTCGCGCCCCTTCAATGATAATTTCATTTTTACCGTCTTTATATTATGTGAAGATATTACTTCTGTGTCGTTATTTTGCATGTAAAAAAGAAAGAATGTACCGGTAATGATTTCATCGAATTATTGCTCCGAGCCCCGGTCGGGGCAGTGTCTATTGGCCACGTGGAGACTTAAAGCTTAATGGGGGTCACCATTAAAGTTGGAGCCTGAATGTATTGTTTCTATTCATCCGTCTGTTATCTGAACTGCAGTAATTTATTATTGGCAAAAATGTGAACAAATTGGAAGAAGACAAATATTTCTTAATGGATTTTAGTCATACTTTAAGGTTGCGACAGGGAACCTCCATATATTTAGGGTAAAACCGACGCAAATTGCTGTCGTAGGTTAGTTTCAGTTTCTTTTATCTCAGTCAACATGAAATTAAAATCATACGGTTAAAAACGTATCGACAACTCGTAGCTGATTGAAAGGCTACATTCTCTCCAATTCAGTCAAAAAATGACATGGCTGATTTACCCGGACAGGCTAATTAAACATTCGAATCAGACCCAAACATCTAAATCCATCCATCCATTTTCCGATCCGCTTATCCTCACAAGGGTCGCGGGGGCTGCTGGAGCCTATGCCAGCCCTTTTCGGGCAGTAGGCGGGGGACACCCTGAACCGGTTGCCAGCCAATCGCAGGGTACACAGAGACAAACACTCACACTTGGGGACAATTTGGAGTCATGCATGTTTTTGGAATGTGGGAGGAAACCGGAGTACCCGGAGAAAACCCACGCAGGCCCGGGGAGAACATGCAAACTCCACACGGGAAGGCCGGAGACAGGATCGAACCCACGACCTCTGCACTGTGAGGTCGACGCGCTAACCACTGGTCCACCGGGCCGCCCACATCTAAATTCAAAAGCATCAATTTCAACTCAGTCATGTACCTGTATATAGTGTACATTTGTCTTACCCAAAAAAACAAACAGAACCCAAGACTTAGTAACGATCCATATTTTTCGTTCTTGAGCGGTGTTTTTAAATGGCCAACACGTTTACTTCCTGTCCAACAATAAACGATTCCAGAATTTCACTCCACAAAGTGATATGCAGCTGCTTTTCAACATGGCGCAAAATCTGAGTTGTTTAAAATTTCCTTTTCGCCTTTGCCCTCTTGCTTTAGTTATTTAGCACGGTATTCGCTCACTCGGTGGAGCTTACCGGCTTGTGTGAAAATCTATTTATAGATGTTTTTCCTCCTCCTCCTCCGCATCCCACTCGTCATCTCCCCACTCATTCAGACAGAGGATGTGTTGTATTCGTGTCAGCTTCGGCGCTGCGCACGCTGTCGAGTCTTCTCGTGGTGTTTGTGGTTTGACTGCAGCCGTGCGCACACACGCCTCCTTCACATGCCTGTAATTTACAGACTGGAAGCCTGTGTGAAAATGTGCATGAGAAGGCGTGTTTTTACAGCCGTATGTTTTGCTTACGTGTTAATTGCATTCAAAGAATATGGAAAAAAATATTTGGGACGCGGTGAAAATAAATACATTTAGTAGGAGAACAAAATTGTCTCATGACTGACTACTCACTGTAAACAATGTTATTCTGTGATTCATGTTACGCCACTTGGTCCAATATTGACTTTAATCTTGTTGAAGTTAAGCTTTATTACCATGATTTTACATCTTTAGTCTCATAATTGCAAATGTATTATTTGTAGTTTAGTTTTCGAACCTTTTAAAACGACTTTATGATCACAACAGTTGGACTTATTCATGTTAAAACAACACCGCCTTTTGATAGAATTTTCATCTGCATATTATGACTTATTTCTTCACATTTTTTTCACGGAATATGCGAACTTTATTCTTGTTAAATTACAACTTTATATGAGCAAGAATAGGACTTCACTTTTCTGAAGTTACTTTTTTTTTTCTTGCGATTTCGCAACTTTATTCTTGTAAAATTCAGCGATTATTCATTTCGTTGTTTTACTATGACTTTGTTTTTTTTTTGACTTGACTTTTTGACTAACTGACTTCTTGTAAAAAAATCCAACTTTGTTCATGTCGAATTGCGAATTTGTTATCCAAATCACAGCCTTTTTTTTATGTATTTAAAAAAAAAATTGAATGATTTCTTCTTGCATTTTGACAAAAGTTGCAATGCCGACATCAGGTGCATTGCAGGAAGTCGTGAACAGAAAGCGTGCTGCGAGGCTGAACAAGCGTCACAATGGGAGACTTTGAAGGCAGGCGGAAGCTTGTGGTCAGCGCTGAGCTGCTGAGGCAGCGTTGGCAATTCACTGCTGCTTTTCTTACTGGGATCAAGGCTAAATCCAGCACACTAAACCCTTGCTACGCTCATACCATGTCCGTGAACTGACAAGACCTGTGGGCATTGGCACTGGAAAGTGTGTTATGAGTAGTGCCCGATTACTGGAAATACTGTCGGACCTTTCCTGAAACCTAATGAGGGGGAGGCAGTTTGATCACTGTTTCACAGATGAAGGTTTTTGTGGAAGACCCGAGCGCAGAGTGGGCAACGCAGGAGTGCAGGATATACTCAAAAAGATATTTCTTCAAAGATAGGCACAACAAAATCAAAATAGAAAGAAACGCATGGAACAGACGCACTACGACAAGGAAACGGGCGATGTGACGCGACGTGGCCTGAAACAGACTGAAAAAAAAAAAAGCGGGGAACAAAATAAAACATAATGAGACAACAAGGCACGCCTGTACACCACACCAGTGATGGAGGGAGCTGATTGGCCAACACAAGGAATGGGCATGAAAAAGGGACACGGGAAAATAAGACAAAATATGAAGAAAAACTACATCTTATAAAATAAGCACACAAAAAATAATCACAATTTTGGCAGTAGACACAAAGTAGTTGGAGTTGACAACACACACACTACAAACTCCTGCACATGTGTGTATGTGAACTCTCATGACCTCAGCCCATCTCTCTCTCTCTCTCTCTCTCTCTACCGCCCCCCCTCCACTCCACTCCCACCCCATCCCCCAGCTCTGTCATACACAAGTTGACTGGAACCATTTTCTCATGCTGAGGGAGTGTGTGGACCTGCAGGGCCGCGCGACATCGGCGTGGTAAGTGTGTCATTTTTCCCTTTCCTGTCCGCACACACGTCCTTTCTCATGCACCCGCACTTGCGCTTTTCATCTACGCGTATTTTTCCCGTCCAAATTTCTGACACAGCTCGAAAACCGGGAATCAACGCAGAAACACCAAAAGGAGAGATTGATTGACAGCCAAATAAAAATGATGACAGTAAATATACACGTCACCATTACAGCGTTACAATAATGTTTTAATTAAGGGGGATTCCAGTGCTTGTTCTTCAATGATTCGGTCTAATCTAGCATTAATCATTTTTCTCTCAAAAATACTCCGAGCATTTGTTAGAAGATGCCATCCTTGAAAAATGTTTGAAGCAGAATCGCTCCTCTGAATTTTAGGTGAGCGTCATAAACAAATCCAAAATAAACAAATAAATAAATAAATAAATAAATAAAATATCGCCGATATATAGTTTGCTAATAATTTTAACAACGAAAACATTTTGAAAAGCTAACTGACAGTGCCTCTGTAATCAACTCACTAAGATATTTTTGTCTATGTTCATACAAACATTTGTTAGCTTTTTGGGAGTGTATGGAAAAATAAAGAAAGTTGACAATACTGGACACATGAAGTACATTTAATGAAGCGCTGTCACTAATGCGTCATCTTCCAGAAATTACTGACACGATTTCACGCCTTCACACGCTCGCTGTCAGCTGCTGTCAGTTTCTGTTTGTTCACTTTCTGTTTGACATTGAATTTGTCACCATATTTGTGGGACTTCATGTCGGTATCATCTTTGTGATGGTTCTTTCCAGACACATCATGAATGTCAGCCATGACCTGCCAGGCCCTTTGGGATAACACAGGCAGGGTGTTCAACATGGAGTCGAAAGGTAAGTGACACACGTATTTGGAAGTGGGGAAACAAAAAGGAACTTGATAAAAAGTTTGTATATCCCGTGGTACCTCGAGACAGCAGCCATCAGTGTTTTTTTTTTTTGTTTGGTTTTGGTTTTGTTTTGGAGCTTTCACGTGCAGGCAAAAATGTGCGATTATGAATGCTAAATGTATAAGCGCTCGCTTCAAGTTTTCTTTTCAAACTAAACAAAAACAAATGTCACATTACCTTTGCGTTACGATAACTAACGACATTACCTTTGCGAGCCTAATACTCACGCAAACTGCACAACACCATAGATGGGATAATAAAACAAACATTAATGTCACGGTAATTAGAAAAACTATAAACAGCGTCCGGGTTATTCGAACGCACATAGGAGCAACTCACGTAGACTAGACAGAGCATATAAAAATTCGTACTCACGGCCCTTCTTTCCCTTCTGCAAAAAAAACGCCCGATATTATTGCGGCTTATACAGGTGTTCCATGTTTCGTCGTCTGATGTGCGTGTCATGTCCGATCGCGCATACCAGAATGTGCATCGCATTGCCCACTGACTTCATGTCATTAATGTTCTTTTGTCACACTCAGATCTTGCAACATGTGATTATTTACTCGATATTATACAATTTTCGAGGCGTATTTTGTTAACACCGGCGCCCACGTATACGATATTCCAGTTTGAATGCAAAATGCTCACATTTACATGTTGGTTGAATACAGCATCGGGCTATTGTGGTTCACGTTTAGTCAAACAGAAAGAATGCTGCAGGCTTGAGCAAAGTTTATCGTCATAAATTGCAAATCGTCTCATCCCGGCATTTTATCACCAGCTGGCTGCTTCCCAACTGTTCCGGAGCGAGAACTGTACCGCAACGTCCAGACTGTGCTGCCGAGAGAAACGGACATTCGTCAGTCCCCAGACTGTCTCAACAAAGGTACTATTCATTCTGACTTTCGCAATGTGTCGAGAAATCAATCTTCACGCTGGATATTCAGGTGACGTGGTTTCTGCCACTTCAGCATCAGCAGCGTGTTCTGCTGTTAGTCAGCAAGTCGATTAGAACTTAACACATCCATACACGAATGATTATGACGCATTTAGCAAGTTGCTATGTTTAACCGTATGCGTCTGTGCAGGAATGCTAAGATGGACGTTACACAAGAAGGTTCAGAACAATCCCGCCAACAGCTTGTCTCTGCTCTGGGTTCTGATAAAAGAGTTGGAGAAGGTGATTGATGACTATGCTTTCCTCTCTCACGGAACTTATTGCAATGTAAAACTCTCGTTGCATTTATTTTAAAATGGGTGCTTTGAACAAACTTGGTCAGCCAGTAGAGGTGATTCTGAAGATGAGTGTGTTTCTCTTCAGGCGGAGAAGTGGGACAGTCTTGAATACATCATCCCTTTGCTCCACACGCTCATGTATGCCATCATTCAGGTACGATGTTTATGAAAAAGTCACATTTATTCTTCGGATAATCCTTATTCGTCAATTAGACCAGTGGTCCCCAACCTTTTTCGCGTCACGGACTGGTTTCGACAAGGACATGCTTTTGGCGGCCCGTCAACCATTCATCGACTGCGGGGGTGGCGGTGGGGGCTATTAAAATCGACCATACATGGCTCTTAAATTGCCAGTTTCAAAACATTGGTCCGAAAAACGGAGATAATGATAGAGTAATTCAACATTTTATTAGCATCCATTTTTTTTGTCATCCATTTTAAACACGTAGAGCAATATAAAGTAACAGTAAACTACTAAAAACGGACACCTCAGGAATAAGGCATACGCCTTAAATTATAAATAGAGTACCGTATTTTCCGCACTATAAGGCGAACTTAAAAACATTCAATTTTCTCAAAAGCTGACAGTGCGCCAATATTCTGATTTCTTGGACGTAGCATATTAAATTTGTTACAGCTGCAGCAGTTGTGAAAGCTCGATATAAATAAATCTGCATTGTATGTATTCCCTTTCGCGTAGCTCCATCTAGTGGATACATAACGCAACCGCAGCCACTACTGTAGCTTCTATTCCATGTGCCTTATAATGTCGTGCGCCTTATATATGAAAACAGTTTTAAAATAGGCCATTCATTGAAGGTGCGCCTGATACTCCGCTCCGAAGCGCCTGATAGTGCGGAAAATACGGTCATTTTAAAGTTATGATACGGCATTAGCATCAGTGCTACTTGCAAATGCACTTGATCAAAAGTTGACGCGGTTGATTTATTGCCGCTTTTGTCCACCCAGTTATTATCTTCTAAGCTGCTAATGTTTATGTGGGCAGGCTGTGCAAAACCCCAATTCTCATTTTCATGCTTTCCACTTCATCACTAGGGTGTGGAGACTGTCTCTGTCCAGCCCGGTACCCAGTGGGCTGTGGACTGGTGGTTGGAGACCACCGAGTTACGCAACCTACAAATTACTCTTTATTTACCATATTAATACTTTACCCAAATAAATTGTAGAGAAGATAATCATATGTTCGAATGAACTGACGGCACATTGCATCGCCCGTTGGGAGACAGGCCACACGATGATCGCTAACTTGGATTTGGACGCAACGGGCCCCACTATGCAGCAGGAGAACGAGTTGATTGCCCCCAGCCAATTAACAAGAACAATGTGTTCATCTATATCCCAGACAGCCTACATCCCAGACGAGTTATATAAGCGCGTTTATGACTTCTGCAAGCGACTGCTGACCTACCCTCAGCCCTACTGCACCGTTGGCCTCAGCTACACCAGGAGAATAAAAACTCAGCGCTCTGTTCCAGGTATTTATCAACTTTTCCAGTCGCAGAAGTCAGACAAAGCTTTTTGCCTTAAGGTCCCTCTCAGCATTACAACGGTTCATCTGTTGTGCTTCAGGATACTGTGAATGAATTCGAATGTATCACGCAGGTCTGCTGTATCAGAGGATGGTGGTGGCGGAGCAGAGACTAAAGAATGAGCATTATCCCTTTCAGGAGAGGTATTGTAAAAATTCTAACTCCTTGCATGCAACGTGATATGTAACATGTCACAACATGAGATCTTTGGGTTTGTTTATTGTAGGATTTTTGTTCTGGCTGATCCAGAGATCTTTACTGGCTCTCTGGCACAAGTGGTGTTGGCTGACATTGAGGCAGCATCTGCTTCAAGCCCAGCAGATCACATGCGCAGTGTGGTCCAACACTCCATCCAGGCCGCTTTAGGAGAGCAGTGTCTTGGACCTGTCCTGGCAAAGACCTTAAAAGTCAGTCCAACAACTGTAATCTTTACTTGTGTATTCTCCTCTACTGACTTACATTTATGTATTTGTCTCCGGAGTCAATTATTGTACTTACTGACCAGTATTTGTTTAGATTTGGGCTAAAAAGTATCACTTCGAGATGGAAAAAAAAAAAGAAATTCCCGGCTCAAATAGTGTCTACAGTACGTGTCAAATAAAACATCCTCAATGAAACGTCTCTGCTCTCCATTGGCGCTGGGCCTAATATAACACTTGATCAGAACACGCGCATACACAACACGCAGGGTTTAGACATACACACCCACTTGAGACCTTTACCCTCTTTGCTATTAATACCTAGCCTGGATATATTTATCTTCCTGTGTGTGCTCACCCGCGTGTGTTTTTGTGTTTTGGACAGGATATAGACGTTGAGCCTCATTTTCAGGATGTGATGGCGACCACGCAGCGGTGTGTGGAAGAGGGTTGCAGCAGGGCGGGAGTTGCAATGAAGGGCCATTTTCAGCAGCTGCACAGCGACATTGTCGCAGGCGTGAACTCAGGTTGGAAATACAAAAGAGCACAACAGCTCATTTTGTCCGCTCAGGGTTTTAGAGATGCAACAAATTCTGTGCGCGCAGGCATGAGGCATAGGGTTTTAATCAGGGGTCTCTTGTAAGTTTGATCTTTGCTCAGGATGGGCACTCAATCAAATTTCCTTGCTCAAGAAAACTAACCAACAATGAATACGGTATATTTTTAAATGGATGGGAGACCAATATGAATAGCTAATTATTTGAAAGTGAATCAGCATCTCATCTAGTTGCAGCTAAGCTGTGCTTTCTATTTTACCTTCTGCTTCAAGATACCATTCATCCACAGTCAATTCCACACACAAACAAATTTTTGGTCAATTTTTCTGCCCGTGCATAATTAGTGTAATATATTTTGGAATCCATACTGAGTTCACTTTGTGGACATGATTAAGAAGGGACCCAAAAAAGAGCTCTGGGGAACTTATTTGTGCCTGCATAAATGATGTATCAAGTGAGAGAAACATTCATTTGTACGTTCATAGGGGCTCATAGTCCCTTTCTGATGTGGGTGTTATGTGCTCAATACAGTTTGTTTTGTGTGCACAATCATGAGCCCATGTTAGACGACCGCATTTAATAAAATGTTTCAACTCAAACAGACCACCTTTCACGACAGGCTCATCGATTAGCCAGCATACTAGCCTCAATAACATGCAGTTCAAATTGTAACAGCAAAGAAGACACATATTTTCACGTGCGCGTGGGCCATTCAAGGAGCGACAACCAAACAGGGCATCTCAAATGTAGTTGAAAAACACTTTTAATTAATTAAACTTGACAACAAAACCAAGATTCCACAAAATGGTGCAAAGTAGGGATAGTGATTTGATTGCTTTGGCCTGACCACAATAACAGCAAATAAACAGGATTTTCAGCTAATCACGGCGGCTAGGTTTCCCCCCCCAAGTCTGTGAATGCTGCACTGTGAATACAGTATGTCCACTGTAGCTTCAGTTGTTCAGGATATTGTGAAACGGTTGTTGATTGACATGTTTTCGGTTGTTGTCAAAATCCCTGACAGTGCAGTCCTGCTGACATCAAACGTTTGACCATGGGCCTAATATATCAAACTTTTTAAAAATGTTTCCCCGGAAATCTATTTCCACTGCTGAGCCATCTGATTAAACTGCTGTCTCGTCTCGGCTCTGAGGAAACGAGGATGTTTTGTTTTGAGTGTCATTGTGACACTTTTGGTCTCTTCCTCTTCCCCCGAATGTGCGTGTTTCTCTGTGTAGAGGCTGCGTCCGATGGACCGCTTTTTCACTGCCCTCTTCCTAACCCTGAGATGAGCTTCCACCTGTGGACAGAGGAACTGGATATCTGTGAGTGGCCCTGCTTACTGTGGGTGGTCTACAGGAAGTTGTTCAGACCAGTCAGCTGAACGGAATTAACAAACAGTTCAACAAGGGTCAAAATAGGTTCCAACATTTCCTCTCGTTGCCCTCAATCATTTTTGATCTTGTATTTATTTAATTTTTTTCATTAAAAACTGACATTTTGCCCCTCTTAAGAGGTTAAAATCATAGAGGAGGAAAGTCATAATCATGATAAATATTGATATGTATTTAGTTTTGTACTTGTCTTTCAAGACTTTTATCCCGCTTGTTGGGGTTTTTTCCCCCATAGTGCCACATATCCGTGTCCACTCCAAATGCATTCTGCCTGTCATTACGAGAGGACTGATGGAACTGAAAGTGTTGAAGCAACACCCCATGGCATGTATTCCCCTACAGTTTGCCGTCTGAAGTCAGTTCTGTTTTCAACACTGAAATGACAGCCACGCCGTCTTTAAACCCTCAGGCATAATTTCTGAAGTGCATCGGGTCCAAGATGGTCATTTGTTTTTGTTTTTGGCGTATATCACATTGCCGTCGGTATGATGTGTTGTGCATATGATCATTTGTGTGATCAAACATTGTAAAACGACAAACAAGATTCAGAACCTGAGGGTCACATGTGGAGCCACTGCCTAAAAGTGAATATTTATTTCCTCAGAGTTGATGAATGTTACACATAAAGCCACCCTAGTTATGAGTTATATTCACGTTACATTTTCTCTATCCTAGTGTATTCTTGAATTAACTCAACAATATGAGACGGGAGATTTGAGAGACTTGAACTCAGGACCTCAAAAGCGTGATGCAGATGGGCTAATGAAATTGTTCACTGTGCTGCCCGTCCTCCTTCAAGAAAAAGGAAACCCGTACCATCCTCTCCGTACTCTTTAGTGACTGTCTGAAAATCCACAGGGTGGGAGGTGGCCAGGTGGCTGCGATCCAGCTCTTCATCAGAGCAGATCTCCTTCAGCCCGGACCATGAGGATCCTGAGCTGGGCGACTCTCCCCGTGACCCGATGCCACCCGATAAGAGCCGCTTCTCTGTCATGTCCAACGACAGCGGCATCGAAAGAGACCTGCCCCATGGTGGGGATACGTCACCGGTGGCGTTGCTCGATTCAGGCGGTGTGACTGCATCATGGGAACCCTGCAAGAGGTAAAAGGATTCCATCGATGAGACCCACAGTGGGGGAATTCACTGTTTGGCAGGGAAAGACAATGCAAACAGACACCATGTCGTGAAAAAGACGCGTTACCAAATAAAACGGCAAAGTGACAAAACATCAATTTGTTTGTTTGTTTGTTTGTTTGTTTATTGAACATAAAACATATACAGTAATAATTTGACAGAAAATAAGGTAAATAAAATAGTAAAGAGGAAAGAGAAATTAGTCATCATTCAACACAGTTATTATGTTCAAGGGAGTAGGAAGAAGTAAAGAACTTATCTAGTCCTACCCCGTGTTGTATGTTTATATCTATTGAATCATTTTTATATCAATCAGAAAAGAAACAAAGTAAGAAGAAAGAAGTCTCCATTAAGGCTCATGCTTTACCCTTAACCGTGATATTTTTATACTTTTGGTTTGTATCGGGAATTTATACATACACACCCTGGCACTCTTGTGTTAATTTTCTCTTGTATTCATAATGGATATTTCAATACCTTTCTCTATTTATCAACCTAGTTCTGATTCATTATATTTAATGTTTAGAATTTCTCATTTTAACTCTGATTGTTGTAGGTAGTTTGTACTATTTTTTTGAATTTGTTTTTGAACTCAGCAAGCGATTTACTCATTTTCAGGTCCGTTTCGAAATTATTCCACAGATTAACACCTTTGTTAGATATACTTCTTTGCTTGATGTTTGTTCTTGTTTTGAGTTTTTTGAATAAGTTGGTACCTCTTAATTCATAGCTGCTTTCTCGAATTTCGAAAAACTTCAGAATGTTTTGGCAGAGCAGGTTATTGTGTACTTTGTACATTAATTGGGCGATTTTAAAGTCAACCATTTGAACTAGATAATGTGACAACCATGGTGTGTAGATATGCTGTCATTGTTAAACGCGTCGTGAACCTCTTGTTCCAGTCCAAATGTTTTACATGTCCTGTCAATCAATTCGGAGACAGCTACAGGTTTAAAGCACCACCCTATTCATGAGAACCGCTATGCACTACTCTGGCCGGAAACTAGGGATGGCATTTGTCTAAATTGAATTGATGAAATGTTGAAAAGGACCGAGCGCACTTCACTGAACGGAACCATAATGCTTGGAAAGGAAAAAAGGCTGATTGTACTTTTTTTCCACAATTCACACAGCGAGCAAGAGTCAGTGAAGTTGTCCCGTCGTGGAGGCATGAAGGTGAAACCGTCCGTGAAGGACAGCCTGGCGTTGATGCAGGACACCTTGGAGGGGCACGGGGGAGGACTCGGGAGCAGGGGAGGAGGAAGAGAGGTCACGCTGCAGAGGCGAGCAGGAAGCAATGCCGCACGGACCCCTTTCCCCAGACAGCAGAGGCTCTTTACCGCCAGGATTGTCGTCATGGGTGGTGACAGCGTCGTGGGCCGCCTGGCTAAAGCCTACTACTGCTTAAGGTGAGGGGTCACATAGAGTCGCTTGTGATTTGTGACAAAGGGCAGTAAAATGACTGTGGTTCCATACAAGAGATGTATCAAAAATTCTGCTTCAACAAAGATGCTCATGTTCAGTTTTGCTAGTGAACTGTATTATATTGTATTGTTTTTGTTTTATCCATTGAGAATGGTAGCGGAACACAGTTTTCCACCAATGTCTAATTGCTTGGATTTGTCATTGAAATTAACTCTAAATTTACTTGGGACAAGAAAATGACAAAAAAATAATAATATTAATGAACAAATGGAAGTAAATGTAACCAAATCAAAATAATATCAACAAAAGTGAAAAATCTAAAAAAAAATATGAAAATGTGCCAATTTAACAAAAAAAGAATATTTTGTGTCGATGACATTATTGTATGTACCAAGATTAAGTAAGCAAAATAAAACCTTTTTTTGCAACCTTGACATGTCATTGGATTGTGCCCGTGGCCTGTTGATAATTTTGGCCATGAGTCATCAGAACACAAAAAATACTGTTTAATGGCCTCTGTCAAGAGCGTCATCATCTGGCATGGACATTGGTTGCGTTTCTCATCCGTCTTGCCTTCCATTACAGGAAAAGGGAAGCACGGCGAATTTTCCTTACCATGAAAGTCAACTTGCAGTTTTACTACGTCCCTGTTTGCCCAGCGCCAACCGCAACCTCCTCAAACAAGGTGAGGCAACGTCCCCTCGTCAGCGCAGCGCTTGCCTGACTTTTAACAAACACACCTGTTGCGAAACATTCTTCACTGTAACAGTAGCGTGTGTTTGGACAGTTGAACGATTACCGTCGTCGGTTGGACTAATTTGTCTTCTCTAATAGGAAAACCAACAGTCCAAGCAGAGTACATGCACTCTTGGGTCCTATTTGAGCAAAGTGGACCCGTGGTACAACTGCAACATCAGCAGTTTGGGCTGCATGATTCCCAAACTAGCTACAATGGTAAAAAAAAAAAAAAAAAATGTCAAATACAATCACCACATGTCACGTGTACACAGTGTATGCATTGGCTTGTAGATGTCATCACACGCTGTAGGCATGGCACTGCAGAAACAACATACTCAATAACTTTTCTATGTAAACTGAGAAAAAGCACTGAAGTTACCTCAAGGAACGTCATGTGTGGACACTTTTGCAATCACCAGTTACAACATTGGGTACAATCAAATGAAATCCCAAATGATGCATTTCTCTTTATAAAAAAACACTGTCAGCGAGCGGCCGTTTCAAAAATACAAAAAATAACGGTTTGCTTGATCACAGCTTTCCTTGCCTCAACTGAGGACTTTTGTTATTTTGCAGCAACAAACAAACCCATCCCGGCCAAAAGATCCCTTCCTGTGTGACGTCATGGCCTACTATGTGCGAATGGGCCAACAGCCCGTCTACTTCAACATCTACTTGGTGAAGGTATTCTCCGACATTCATTTTATGACAAGTGCCCCCCCCCCCATACATTCCATGATGTTAAAAAAAAAGATGTATATTTTATTCCCAGTTTATCAAGTCAATTTAGAAATGTGAGGTATGAAAACGATATACAATGTTCATACAATATGTTTTGAAGTTTTTAATGGGTGAGACATAGAAGATCTCGCCATGTTCTATTGCTGATTCATAAAGAATTTTTTAAAATCGAGAAAAAAGTTTCTACACTTTCTTTGGGTGTGGCAGATGCTTAGATTGCTCCTGAATACGATAATCTCTGGGTCTTGATTGATCAGTCCATATCCTGTAATACGGCTGGCAATATGCTTTCAAACTGCTTTAAAAATGGCTGGCAGTGAATGAGTTCATAATCAATTGAGTCTTATGTAACACATCTCAAATAATTATATATAACCCTTTCATGCACCCTGTAACCTGATAACACGATAGACTGTCCACTGTAGTGACCCTGAAAGGGTTAAAATGATCACCAGACATAATTTCAGTTAAAACTGAACTCATGCTGTAGTGTGTGTACGTGTGTGTGTGTGTGTGTGTGTGTGTGTGTGTGTGTGTGTGTGTGTGTGTGTGTGTGTGTGTGTGTGTGTGTGTGTGTGTGTGTGTTTTAAATTAGATTGCGTTTACAAGCATGACCAAGGAACCAGTGGAGGATGTCTTCCTCACACATTTAGAGGTGGCCATTCCTGACTCCAGACACTCTCCTGCGCCAATGAGAGGTGATTTAAGACGGCCTTCGCACTGAACTATCCCTGCATATTGACAAACGGTAACGATGATTGACAGCAATAACCATTCCTCAAACAGAAAAGCAGAAGAAGAGTGTGGCGGATGTATGTGGAGCTCTTGTCTGCATCAGTTACAAAAAAGTATGTTTTTTTTTTTTTTAAATGACCAGAAAAAAAAAATCTTAATTTTTGCATTGTTTCATCGGTTTAATATAATACCGACTGGCTTCATCAGTTGCGTGCATTACGTGTGTGTAGGTGACACCAAGTGGCCGCGACACTGACAGAGGCTTCCCCATGAGGACAACAGGCGCTCACATCAGTGCTATTCCCTCGAGCGCAAAAGAAGGTTTGCTCCTTTCTCCGTTTTTCTGATTGAATGTTCCGGCTTGATGTCATAAAAATTCTGTTTCGTTCTCTCTCTGAACTTTTAGATCTCAACTGTTTGACACTCACTCTGAAAGAATGGCCCGCCAAAGCTAAAAACGTCAACGCAGTATGCTTCTTTTTTTTATTTGCACATTTTTTTCTTCAACTGGAATTTTCTTATTTAATATTAGTAACTAGTTGTTTTAAATTTCTAGGAGTTCCTAATCAGAAGCAACAACATCAAGATGTGTTCACTGGAGAGTCAGTCCCCACTCAGAGTTACTTTAGACAGAGACTGTCAAAGGATCTACAACGATGTGCAGAGGTAAAACGGGGATTATGTTGCATGTAAATAGGGACAAAATCATCAGCTTTTATATCCATGTTGCTTTCGAACTCGCCGTGTGTGTGTGGGGCGGGGGGGGGGCATAGACAGTTTGACTCCACACGAGCCTAGTCGGGGTCCCTTTGAACTGGACGTCTTAAAGACAATGTATCCACTTGTTGCGCTGAAATGAACAAACGTGCCGACGGCCTCTCTGTCTGCATTGTAAATCTAATCCTGCCAAATAATCTCAATTTTTTATCAATTTACCAGTCATCCGATTGCGCGTTTTTGTTTTTTTTCTGAAACAAAATACAGTTACTTTTTTTTTTTAACTTGAATACATAGCGCTTATATTCCGTTATTTCCCGAGCCTGAACCCATATTCCGTTATTTCCCGAGCCTGAACCCATCCTGTCACTGTCTCACAAACATGCATTAATCCTTTCATGAATGCCAGCCC
This sequence comes from Hippocampus comes, assembly GCF_001891065.2. Classification (NCBI taxonomy): domain Eukaryota; kingdom Metazoa; phylum Chordata; class Actinopteri; order Syngnathiformes; family Syngnathidae; genus Hippocampus; species Hippocampus comes. The sequence continues at coordinate 7,130,512 of NW_017842060.1, read as the reverse complement.
TCAGATAGGGACGCCTATTGTATATCTCTTCTACGAATTCAGAAGAACACACAGTATTTCAAGTTCAACACATGAGCACTATCTAATAAAATGGCATGTTCCTGTGATTTGCTTGAAAAGGTCCTGTGGATTTGCGGGTGGGACTTATCAAATTTTGCTCTTTATTTGTGTGGCTCGGAACTGAAACAGTAAGTGGTCTACACCGTGAACAGCAAAAAATTTGAATTGACACACCCCTGGTGGGGTGCCAGTGCTGCTTTTAGCCAGATCACATGGAGCCGAGTTAAACATAACCTGCTGTGGCTTTTTGGATTTAAAGGAGTTCTTGACTCATGTAGCTGAATATGACTCAAGACAAAGCTAAAATCAACAAAAAGAAGTCTGAAGTAACCAGGCCTCTACTAGGGCAGGGGAAGGTTCGTTTTGTCTCTATGCCTCGGCTGATTTCAAAGCACATTTGCTTTTCAAAAAGCACACTAAGATTGTCCTTTTCCAATTATAGATTCAAAAGAGACTATAATTTTGGCCGATAAACGGCTTGACCACATCTTTGTCCGAAACCAATGGCTCTATTTTGGTTGCAGTACCTCAATTTGGACCTAAGCGCACTAGGCCTGTTCAAGAAATATTGAAAGTAGTATTCACATCGCTCCAGCGATACATATACATTCAGCCTTTTTTGGGTGTGTTTTTTTTCTTCCAGCATATTGCCAATGCATGTACAAATGTTTCTTCTCCTAATGTGCCGCAGCATTGAAATCGTCCCCTGCCTTGACCCTGGTTACTGCGTCCAAAGAAACATGATGTCCAAATTGAACCTGGGCCAGGACGACGACGGCGGACTGAGCAAATACATGAGCAAAGGACTCCCTCTACCCGTCAACACGTTTGCTGGCATCATCAACTGACCTCTGCATTAAGATGCATGCGCAACATGTGGATGGAAAAGCTCAAACAGTAATCTTAAATTTCAAGAAAAAGTTGCCCACACACTGAAGTCGCCGTTTGATCAAGAATTTAACCCAAAGATACGACCTTTAGGGATGTTTGACTTCAGAGTTTCCACTGTCTAGCCCAGATTCTGTTGTACAAGTTTTATTTATGAAAAGACCAAATGGAATGAAAGTATCCATTGGACACCTGCAACCATCGCAGCCTCAGTGTCTGGTTGCCACTTTCTTGTTCATGCTAAATGTGTTTAGGCCAAAACTGCGGGCACGATGAGAGAGCAGCTGCGTATATGTGTGTGTGTGTGTGTGTGTGTGTTGTGATTGCACATCATCACAGAGTCATTCATTGTCGAGGGCCTGTTGAAGAGCTGACACTTGCTATTCATGGCAAAATGTGATTGCATCTGCTCACAAGCCACCTGTGCTTCGTATAGCTCCTGAAACCCAATGCGCCGTCCACACGAATGCAGTCTCTTGTATGTGGGTGTAAATGTTGACAACGCTACGCAATGTAAATCGAAAATGTAAATGTGTAAATAAATAAGGTTTTCTACGAGTCCCTCTTCATGATTGCCATGGTGGAGTTGACTGGCTCGTTTGCCTGCCGTGTGTCACAAAAAGACCGCCAGGGGGCGTTGTGGCCCCTGTGCCGCGACCAGCTTGATTGACAGGGCGTTCTCAATCCGCTGCGCGCACACGTCTAACCGAGCATGTGGGGAGCATCTCATACCTCTGCAGGTCGGTGACTTGGGCAGGCAGTGAGTCACGGGCAAAATGCAGCAAACACACTTTTCATGATTTCATTTGTTTTTCTTTGTTGTGGTTGATGCTGCATGTGCATCCCGCAGAAAAGAGAAGAAGCTGGAATGATGGGCGAGAAGAGAGAGTCTTTCCATCTGTATGGATCGCTGGAGCGTGCACAGCGGAGCACGGGCAGCCACAAAGCAGGTGAGCCAATGTACTCCTACTGCAGTGTTCTCATTTAAAATGCACGCTCTGTCAATGTTGTGCCGACAGATCACGCCTCTTGTCTTTTGTTCTCTTGTGTTGTATAATGTTCAGTAGATGCTTTGATCATAGAGCACATAAAAACTATTTTTCAACCTCAACTGCATTCATGTCAACCTTCCACAGGTGTCTCTTCTTCCAGTGAGTATGTAATGAAGTGTTTGTGTTTGTTGGCAGGTTGATGCATAGAGTTGCTGTCTGGCAGAATTTTAGCACCTCCAAAACTATTACTTTTCGAGGGAGGAATCAGCAGTCACAAAAAATATATATGTATATTGTTTTCTGCTGTAATTGATTAAAATGGTCGACACAGCGGCACTGCCAGCCACGCCCAACAAGGTCTGTGCTTGCACAGAACCCTCAACTAAGGAAAAGACAACAATACCGATGAGTGGAGCTTACCTTCAAAGCTGACGAGCTCCCTTCTGCAACCAACCATGACAGCTATCGACTTTTAACAAAACAGGCGTATATACCCTCTACTGTCTTGAAGACATACATGCCTTGATTTTTGAGGTAACAATACAGCGAGGCTCCTGCAGAGTTATGGCGTGAAGTTACGTTATGTGACAATTCTCAGACCGTTAGAACAGAGCACTTTAGGGAAAGATCATTCGTATTGATTTTTTGGGAAAAAAAATATTAAATGAACTTATAAACTTCCCACATGACAGTCATGAAATGTCAAAAATTGACCCCCAGGATCATGTTTCTAGTCTGTGCAATATGTGTGGTTGTGCTCGGTGAAAAGAAAAATAATTATGGGGAATTTGCACCCCCTTGTGGAGACATAAGATGTCGTCCAGAATTTCGTTCATAAATGTTGAAGTGAGATCCATGTCAGGGAAGTGTGACGTCTTCGTTATTTGAAGGCATCTGATTTGGGGAAGGAGCTAAAGTTAACCTGTTGTTGGCAAAAGTGACTGAGAGTGTCATGGCCGCGTTTGTATGTTCTTTTGCTTTGCTGAGTAGTGAGTTTAAAACTTAAACTAACTAGCGTCAAATATTTGGTTTTTCAAATTACAACGTTCTCTACTTTATTTGGTTCAAAAACAATTCTTTTTATTACAACAGACTGAGAGTCCGTTTGTATTTTTGGATAAATGTGTAGTCCTCTATTTTATTCCAGAGGCCGACGTGGTGTCCATGGCGGACTCCAGCATCACCGTGGACGACATCGAGGGCGAGCTCTTCAAGATCAACCGCATCAGAGACATTCTGGTTCGGAGAGAGTCAGAGCTCAGATACATGTAAGGTGGTCAAGTACGGGTATAGAAATGCTTTATTATTATTATTATCTTTTTGATCATTGTATTTACGAAGCGATATCTGGTTTGACATGAATATATTGTTAGTTTTTCTCTGTCTTTTGTAGGATGGATGACATTCAGCTGTGCAAGGAGATCACTCGGCTGAAGAAGGAGCTGCAAAAATTAGTGTCACTACCAGGTTAGAAGCGTCACCTCGACAGGAGATGTTGATCAGACCACACGCGGTATAAATCATCTAATCTTATTTTGCTTACTTTCAATTGAATGCGAATCCTCAAATTGATCATACAGTAGTTTGACGCTTTGGCACATTAGGCGGCGTGGCCAAAAGAAAACGTCACAATTTAACTTTAGCAATTTAGCTGTCTGCTTCAGGTTAAGGCTAATTTGGATAAATTCCCTCGTCGTATGGTACTCAGCGAAGTTTGTTTTGTTTTGTTTTCATTAAAATGTATTATTATTATATTTTCAATGCGTTTCTTTGGTCTTCAATCATACACATATTTCCACAATCTGCGAGAAGACCCGGTCCCGATCTCCACTGGAACATAAAACAAAGAGAATTACATGTGTTTTTAAAACACGTATATGGCTTTGCTTTAAGAAAGACTGCTCATCTTAATGCTGACAAACAAGTGCCATACACGCGTTAACACTGAGCATTGTTGCTGCAGTGTTGTAATTCTTGAAGCAATAGATGTTTGAACGCAAACGGTGGAGCAACACATTGACAGCCCGTATAACAATTCTCACAGGAATAGATTGTTTACAGTCTACCAAGAACGACTTGTATGAGTGCATCTTACCATCCATGTGAAAATGAAGAAGCCACACAAAACCTAAACAAACACAAACGGACTTAACGTCGCTCTTTTCTACTCTCTACCTAACGTAGACAACGACAAGTCCGATGAGGATCGACAAAGGGAAGAAGAACTTCTACAGCAAATCCATAAACTGGTGGAAACCAGAGACTTCCTGGTGGATGACGTGGAGTTCGAAAGACTCAGGTGAGCTTTTTACATCAATCGAGAGATAGATGAGCCAGAGAAAGAGGAAGCGAGCGCGAGAGCCTAATATTCCGGGTGAGTCATTTTATTGCGCATTGAGAAAAGGTCAGGGCCGTCATTCAACTGCAGCGAGGGGCCTGAGAGGAGATGATGTGGAATCTAATGCGTGTTTTGAATGCGTCCCGAGACAAATGTTGAGCATGGTTTGCCTGCAGAACGAGTCACGGCAAAGGTGAGAGTTTAGGAAGCAGAAGAACACGAATGACAGCGTTATAAAATGTGGACGTGGTGAAAGGCCATCTTGTCTATGTTAATCAGAATCTCGCTCCAGGAGTCATTTTATTGACCTTTTAACGTCATCACGTTGCCATTGATGGAACTGTACTGTTTCATAATCAATGTACATTACGGATAAATAAACCCTTTCATGCATACTGTAACCTGATAATATGATGAAGCTGTCCACTGTCGTAACCGCTGTCCCTGAAAGGGTTAAACACGGCAATTGCAAAGACAGACCAACTCATTTGGGCAAACTGACTATTAATAATAACTCAAGGGGGATTCAGCACGTGTTTAAGAGCTCTCACCTGCAGGGAGAAAGAAGAAGATAAAGAAATGGCAGATTTCCTGAAGTCCAAATTCCAGAGACAGAAAAAAGGTATGACTTTCTCAGGATGTGAAATTGCCAGTTTTCTGCTAAACTGTTTGAGCAAATGCTGTGTGTCTTTTTCTACGGTAGTTCTGAGCAGGCGAGCAGCAACCAGGGCTCAGCAGAAATCATCTCCTCTTGCCAAAACAGGCTTCACCCTGCTGAAGGAATGCTGTGGCTGCACTTGCTCCGTCATGTAGCTTTTGATCGAGTCTCGCTCACAGATAAGACTCATTTCCTAATTCATCTCACCCATGTGCCTCACGCCCCTGGCGTCATTACTAAAATCTGCCATTTGTCTCATGTTTTGAAAAAGTGTAGCACACATTTATTATCGAACCAAGACTATAATGGAGCTACAAGCGTCTAGCTTTAGACAGTATGCAGCATTTCGGTTGTTCAGTTTTCAAGGAGCATCAACATTAGCTTGAGTGACATTCAACTCAAAACATATTTCCCCATTAGAATGAATGGAACTGCTGTTTATCCGTTCCAGGTTTGCGAATCAGTGGCTAAATTTGAGGAGAAACTTAAAAAATTTGTGGATCTCTTTGTTTGCAGGTTAATCCCAGGGACCTGAGGCAAGTTTTTATTAAACAATAAAAATATGACAAGATGATATATTACTAATTGCTTTTCTTTTTTATATTTATAAAAATATGGATGGTAATGACCGTCACCGCTCACCTGTTTTTTGTTTGTTTGTTTGTTTTTTGGGCAAGCAGGGTCACCGGTAAGTCAGGTACAACTGCACATGCAATCACTTTCCTCATTGAAATACCATTAATAGTTTATAGCACCACCCCCACCCCCCAAAAAAGGTGGGGTTTTTTTTTGTGTTACATTTTAAATCAGAAAAATAGCACTGTAATGTAAAATATACATATAAAAACATTATAAAACAAAATGTAAAAACTTAAAGTGGTTTTCTCAAGTCTATTTAAGCCAAAAGTTTCACACACTGTCCTTTAAGAGACTTGGCCAAGTGATTTACATCAGGACCTCTGACTCTGATTGGCCGTTTACCGCACAATTAGTTCCGTGTCAGTGTCTCCTCCATGCTCCTTGCAGGTGTTTTCATTTTGTATTTCTGTGTTGGAACTGTTCAATAAAAAGCTGAACGTTCATACTTAAATGTTGCGCTCCTCCTTCTCCTTTTTTTGTTTCTTCTTTTTAGTGGCAGGGTATCTAAAGCCGGATGGTAACACAGATGGTAAAACATCAGTACACCGTACATCCATTCGCAATAATATCCGGAGTTAATATTATAGATTGCTGTCTATGGTTTGAATGAACGGGTGGTTCCGTAAGGTTCTCGGATCATGTGACCAATCAAAGTCTTGACCACACCTGTGTTGCTGAGAAGAATAGTCTCCATAGCAACCGCATACATCCCTTCATACATTTACAATGAGACCCTGAGGTTATCATGTATGTGTGATGACAACAAAATCAAGAGTTGTAAAGAGCATTTTCAATTGCAAATCGTTGTGCATGCATCATTTTATGTAGCCAGGATTTTGTTCAGGTTCAATATATTCCCTCCTCATCTAACTTGGCATTAACTAATCAGGTTTTGTCTGTTTTTTGCCTTATAAGGTAGCTTATGATGGAAGAATTCCTGCCACCCCACAATAAAAATAAATAAATAAATTTGAACCCATCGCTTTACTTTTTGTAGGCGTGGCTTCGCCGCACCACCTGTTGCAGTGACTGACAGCAAGCTTGCTCGTGTCCTTTGTACAGTATGAGTCATCTGGCCCACAAGGACATCTCCTAGAGAACACTACAAGGGGCTGGTAAGAGCTGCCATTCGAAGCACGCAATCCTCCATGCGCGACGACATGAAAAGCATGCACGTGTTCACCTTGGCTTGCATCTCAAGGTCGTCAACGAGAGATGCTTGGATTTCTATGGTGACCATCACCTCAAGGTTAACTTGTTTAATTGGGTTCTTTATACGGCATGCTTTTATTGTGAGGCAATCAAGAGGAGGACAATTGGATCTAAAAAGTCAACATATGTTATTAATAAATTATATCAAAACTGACTAAGACCAAAAAAAAAAAAAAAACTAAAAAAGTGACTACCAGAGGACAATGAAAGTTTTGAAATGGTCCAGAGATGGTGGGCCTTCTCTCTTCTTTAATGCAGACCACTGAGCACTTTCAATTAAAGTCCTACAGTATTGACTGTATGAAAAACTTGGCTCTCCAAGTACTACCATAAAGAACAGTGTAAAAATACTGTATAGTAGTAGCTTTGTATAACCCAAGTGGTCATCAAAAATGAGACCATGCCATTGGTTTTTATTCCTAAAAAGTACATTTAATGTTAGCCACTGTAACATGATACATAGTTTGCATGGACTCTGTTCAATTAGTAGGGCCTGGCCGGATTCCAAACTAATTTGGTGCATCAGCATTTAGCTGTTTGCTGCATGCAAATTCAATAAGCTGCCAAAAGAACTGAAGTTAGCACCAAGTTTAAATGCCTTTTTAAGACAGGTTAAATGTGACTGCATGTAAGCCACTGCAAAATTATGCCCAGTTTGAACATTTAATTAAGCCTTTTTTCTTTTTTGCATACCACTAGGGGAGGCCCACCTACCACTATTGGGACTCATATCAAACCTTAAGAATCACTGACCCATTTGGCCGTGAAAAATCGAATGCAGCTGTTGCTCACACAAGTTGGTCCACCCCGGGTTGAGCCAGAGCCCAGACCTAAATCCTATCGAAAATCAGTGTGGTGATCTAAAGAGGGCTATGCATAACAACATATAAAGTGCTCCCACAAGGAAGAAAGGACAAATACTATGTCGCCAACACCGGATAATTTCGTGAATTGGAGTGCGTGCGCACTGATGCAGCAAGCTCCTTTTTTTCCATTTTGACCATCTGCATAACCATGGTGATGATTTCCTCCTTTAACTAAAAGTAACTCTGCGCTCCATGGAGACGAAAGCAAGTAATCAGCTGCTTGCAATGCAGCAGGTTGCCAGGCCGCTTATCTCTGTTTCGCTTTTCCTGCGACATCACGAAAATGAGTCTTGGCTTACCAAAATAGAAGCAAATCAGTGAGGATGTGCATCTGTCCACAGATCCTGAGGCTAGTTTATTTTATATTTATATTCAAGTAGGATCACTAAATATTGATTCTTTCTTTCCTACCTCATTACACTTCTTCATTGAATCTCCACCAACCACAAAACGCAATATAGAGTTAACAGCCAACACAAGAGCTGCATCCAAAATTATGCCTTTGGAAAGACAGTGATGTCTTGCTTCTATATGATATACCTGTACACTGGGTATATATGCATGTATTGACTTTTTCTTTTACTTGAATTGTATCATGAACTAATTTGTATACACAGTACAGATATCGTTTTATTTTTATTTATTTATTTTTTTTTGCCCCAGCCTTTTCAGTTCAGTTTTTAACTGCATTAATCATTTCTCTGGCGCCATCTTGTGGCCAAATCGAGCAATGACATACAAAACTTGCCAGGAGAACGTCAACGTGTACGTCACCGTGTACGGCTCGGTGGACGTCTACGTCACGCCAATACCCGGATGTAACGACCACAAACATGGAGCGTCTGTCGCTGGAGGGAGCCGTTCGTGGTGAGATTAAAAGCACACACGTACCCTTGAACAGTAAATGAGACATCTGTTCCCGAGTTCATATTTAAATGCTGCCAGGAAGTTTGTATGTGAGAGACAGTGGATGTTTTTGCATGACATTTATCTAATTTTTATGCTGGTAATGCAGTTCAGCAGGCATTTTAGTTATCAAAACAGTAGATGAAATGAATGTGAATGATGTCATCAGATGAAGCACTTTCTTTTTGCCCACTTGATTTAGGGTGAGAGCTGGGGTACACCCTGGGTTGTTTTAATTGCAAGTTAGCAGGGCACATTCACGCTCACATTTAAACATGCAACAGAAATTCAAATCAAGAACCTCTCAAGTGTGAGGCAGATGTCCGAACCACTATGCCAATGGGCCCACCACAGTATTTCATAATGATGCTGATTGCTGGTGATTTTAGACCCCAACAAGTTTGAAAAGATGCCTACAAATACACAAATCAATCAAATTTACTTCACTCTTGCCAAATTCAAAATTTTGGTCTTTTAACGTTCGTAATTTTGTTTCACTTGTTTGATGATTATAATGTAGGACATTCTGACTCCATTTTAGGTAATTCACCTGGTGGCCATGCCACCGCCCCAAGAAAGCGTCAGGTTCGTTTTTCCGCCCGCCATGACATCGTCCTTCTGCGGGAGGTTATCGCCCAGAACCCTTTTACCTCCAAAGAACCAGGTTAGCCCGGCATCTTTCTCTGCTTAAAGCCACCGGTGGCAGAGATATATCCCACTGGGCGAGCAGTGCTAGCTACCAGCTAGCTGACAAGCTAACAGACTTTCGGAAGCTCCTCTTAGCTTACTTCACACTGACTTACTTACTATTTACTTAATATTGATGCGAACGAAGGCGCTGTGCTCCGATATGGGGGGTGGGGACGCTCAGGCTGGATTCCAGATAATTGTTGTATTTAACTTTGTCCTGCAACACATTTCAGTTGAATGATTTTTATCATTTCTAAGTGCAGTGTTAATATTCAAACTGTGCGTAGTATATGACATAAATTTGTATTAATCGTGAAATGATGACTTAGGCAGGGTGTGGGCCCGCGTGGGGGAGCTAATGACAGAGGCTCTCCGCGAGGAAAGCTTTGAAGTGGATGCTCGCAGGTGTCGGGAGAGGACCATGCTGCTGCTGGATTACTACAAGAAGCAAGACTTCCTCAGTTTACGCAGGTGAACGCACGGCAACATCCATAATTAAAAAGACCCCGTGTTTAAAGAAGATATTTTCACCTCTAATTTAAATTCAAGGTTTGGGACTGAGGCCTTATATGCCGAAAAGGAGGATCTGCTCCATGAGGTGTTAGAGCTGGAGGCGGAGAAGGGCGTGGCTGCCTGCGGGGACTTCAATAAATATCAAGTGAGTTTTGTAGTGGATAAGATGAGTTGTGATGTTCGAGTAGGCTTTTCTTGACAATAAAAATTCTTGTTGTAATGTCTCTTCTATGAACATCATTTTGAATGTTTCCTATCTGACCTTTTCATTTCTTAAATTGGTGCATTTTCTTTACCCATAAGCTATAATTTTCCATGAACTGTAAAATATAATATTGCACTGATATAGAGTTTACCGCCACGTTTCCATCTTTTTATTGTTCTTATTTTCTTACATTTTCCGCAGGTTGATGAATTGAGAAAGCGAGCCACAGAGGAACTCAATATCCCAGAGCAGGACAAACCTCCGCTCCCAATCATACAAATAAGTCCAGCAGGTAAACACCTTCAAGTGGACTCGTGGCTTTGCTGGCCTCTGACATTGGACAACAGTGTTAGCGGTGCGGGTGGTGATCATCTAAGATACTACACTCGAGAATGTGAAGATGGTAAAAGTCGCAAACTCACAGTGTTTCTACACTTTTTTTTTTTTCTCTCTCGCACTCTGGGCTCAGTTTTGCAGGTGTAAGAAGCGTCTATTATGTTTACCATTCTTGATCCTTGGGAAAATGTGGACACCCTTGGATAATGTTTTAAATTCAACACACACACACACACACACACACACACACACACACACACACACACACACACAAAAGCATATTTTACATTCCTTTAAAATGTGCAGGTGAGCGTGAAGAAGACCACACTGAAATGGCGCCGACGTCCAAACGTGCCTGCCAGTGCTGCTGCCAGACCTACTCGGAGATTCTCAGCTTCCTGGAGAAACGCTACCAGGCAGAACAACGGCTGTGGGAGGAGGAACTCACCCTCCGCCGGGAGGAGCTTGAGATCCAGAGGTGTAAGGTTCACCCCCATATTTGGCCAACCTAACCATGCCATTGAAGAATGTTATACAGTGTGTCACCGTAGCTATTTAACCCAGAAATACACAGCACGTTCAAAAAAATGTGACTATGAATATCTGGCAAACTACATGTGGGTAAACTTTTTGGGAGTTATCATTGTGGTTTTAATCCCGGGGCAGAGTTGTCCACTTCGTGTTTATTTATTTATTTTTTGCCTCAAAAAAATGCATTCCAGCAAAACTCCTTTTCAATTTCAGATTAGTGGGGCTGCATAGAACATATTGAATGGTAAATGGGCTGTCACTTATTTAGCGCTTTTCTACCCGGGGTACTCAATGCGCTTTACACTGTTACCTCAGTCACATGCTGATGACGCAGTATCAGGAGCACCTGGGGAGGGGGTTCAATATCTTGCTCAAGGGCACGTCAACATGATGGCCGGGGATGTAACCATCAACATCCGTGTGGAGAAATGACCACTCTACCACTGAGCCATGCTGACCCCTAATTTTTTGGAGTTGATTTCCCCGTTTGGTTTCACATCAACATTAGACTATACAAAATAATGTCATTTTTTCGAAAACCCTGTGGAATAACTAACGGTTGTCTGATGGTTTTATTCTCAGGTAAGATTACTTTAGAAAGGGAGCGCTTGGAAGCGGACAGAAAGGAACGGGAAGGAAGATTTGAGCTGGAGAGCCAAGAGAGGCAGGTCATCTTGGACTTGCTCAAAGTGAAGGTGCTTGGGAGCTGAAACGGAGAAATTATTGAGCTAAATTAAAAATAAATAAATCAATGAATAGAGACAACAATGGCTTCCCCATTACTGTGTTTCACAAAAGAAGGCATCATGAGATTAAGTGATCAAATTAAAGACTCATTTATGACATGAATGGAATGCAGAATGGGTGTGGAGCAGTGACTTTAGGGCATGGTGATCCTCGCTGCAAAATCCTGCAGATCTTACTATTGTCAAGTGTGCCGTAATCTGTGACGTTATATTGCACTGAAATAGGTAAATAAGCGGTGTGGTTTACTACGCCTGGTCATTGGAACACTGCTTATTAACAGTAAAGATGCAGTACAATTAATCAGGCTGTATGATGCCTTTTAATGTATTTATCTAGGACATTTTACTGTCAGTGAAATTTTATGAAGCACCTTTGCATAGTCAAGATATTTGTTAATATGCATTATGTATTTTATTTTAGTAAGTGCAGTTTAAAATGTTTTAATGACTCCCTTCGTTTTTTTATGTACAATCTGTGAATGTTTGTTAAAAAATGTACAATCGTTTCCCCAATTATCTTTTGTAGACTTCGTGTATCTTATTTGTGTTCTGTACTCTGTACTCTACATGGGGTCATCGTTTTACGACCGAGTTACGTTCATACGTTTGATTGCGACGCAAAACGCGTGGCAGTTAAGCAATTTACACGAACGCAATAATAAATTCATAAGTACAGGCAATGTGTGCTTTCCAACACTTCTATGTCATACATTCAAACAACTACTGAATGAAAAACAACAAACATGTTCTAAACCGAGGACTCGCTGTATATTTTATTTGTTTATTCATGTAGACGTGAGGTCCTGCATATTTGTCAGTTTTTACTGCACTGGTAGGGTTGCGCCCGATAATCAAATGTAGAAAAAGTAGGACACAGTATGGGTTAATTAATAACGAGAGTTAAAATGAAAACATTGATTGCACTACGATTTGAATTACTCAGAAAAAAAAACCGAAAGCATACTTTTGCCGTGATTCTAGTTACTCGCGCTTTAAGATGACGCCAAGGTTAATTCACACTCGGATTGGGCAATCACGTTTTTTTACACGCCCACTAGGCTCTATTTGGCCTCTGATTGGCTAGGCGGAGTGTCTGTTTTTTCCCCCTTGAGTCACTTATACAGTCGGTGCTGCATATATTCAACATCAGTCGAATTTTAGTTGTGATACTTTATACACAAATAGCACGGTTTGTGTGGAAAATTCCAAGTGTGTTAAAACATCGCTTTAGTGGCTCAATCGCACAGGAGGAACACTTTAGTATTTGGAGTTGCTTTTAACAAGTGTGGAAGACCTCCAACGCGAAAAGTTTGCATAGTTTTGCCTTGTGTGTTTCTTTTTTTTTTTTTTTTTTTTACACTTAATCTTAGGCAAGTTCGTTGTCGTTCTCAAGTTTTTCAAAGACAAAGGGAGGGGCAATTGAAGTTTCTGGGGTGTTAAACAACATGCCGGTAAGGCGTTTCGGCGGTCACAGGTCTCTGGTCAAACGCTTTGAAACGCCCAAGCTCTCGTATGGTTTCTCGAAAATGAACGTGTCAAAAAGTGGATACCGTGTTTTCTCAGCCAACTCCAGCAGCGCCTGTACCGAGCTGGCCAAGAAGATTACTGAGTAAGTAAACGACATCGCTATTTGTTACTTTTTGCTAGCTTGGTTGTTGACACGAAGGTGCAGTTGGCACGAGGCTGTGTGTGTGTGTGTGTGTATGTGTGTGTTTTAAGATTCCCCAATAGTCCCTCGGTCAGAACTACGCATGCGCACCACGCATGGAAGTTGTTGGTGTGCCCCAAAACAAGACCATGTTCAAGATACATCAATTGTATCTTTGAATAGAATTTTTTTTTTTGATGAGTCTTACATAACAGAGCATTTTTTTCAATTCAAATTCAAGTTTGTTTGTTTTTTCGAGGCCCTTCCCTCACGTTTTGGCATGAATGTCCAATGCTTGTGGAGGCTCTCAGTCGTACAGGAAAGTTCCATCGTAGAAGGGGTTCCGGTACAGATGACCACTGACGGAACCCCTTCTACGATGAATGTCCAATGTTATGTTGGCCTTTGGTGTCACGTTGAAACCACTCATCCTTCCCTCTTCAATATAAATTTTAGATGATTGCTCCTGTCCTTGCTACCCAGTGGAAAACAGTCAAAACGTCTGCTGGATCCATGCAGAAGGTCTTTAAAGTCACAACGAGCCAACCAGTCAGTGGCCCCTGAGGGATTCCGTATTTTGTCAGGATTTAATTTCTCACAACAAAACAAATGGCATGATCATATCACTGCTAAGTGAGTTGTGTTTTCCACGGTCGTGCCATGACAGGAAAAGCACCTTGCTGATCCCTTGCATTGACGACCTGATCAAGACTGCGGTTGAGTGAGTTGAATTGGGCGAGGTTTCCAGTTGTGGGCCAAGCCTTCCCTCATCTGCAGCACGCTCATGATCATGTGACGGTTGCATCTTTTAATGAGCAGCATGTTTTTATTACGCAACAGCAGGCGCGCCATAAAGTCGGGGCTTGCTCAGAATGTTGTGTGCTTCATGCAAATGTCATGAAAAATCCTGAAGTGAAACTTAAAATGTATGGGCTCACTCTGGATGGCAGCCCATATTAACCGATTTTATTTGCATCTTCAGCAGCAGCAGCAAAAGAAATGTATGGTGAGCATTTGAATGTTGCCATAGGCAAGAAATATCAGAATTCTCCCGTCAAGTGAGTCCAACCTTGCACCACAAAAGCAAGGCAGCAACAACCTCCCAGAACAGAGGTCACTATTTATAAAAAGTAAAGACAGTACACATGTTGGCTGTACAGTATTTGTTTGGTCCACCTCATACCACTGCCCACCCGTGTAAATTTCACACAGAAATGACACCAATTTGGTGCATCAGAGCTTTTACAGTCTATGCAGAAGGAGCTTAAAAGCTTTTGATCGGCAACCAACATGAATTGGCTTCCTTCTCGTTGTTGCTGATAGATTTATGTTGTGATGTTCACCCGACCGTACTTTTTTTTTCTTCCTAGACGCCTGGGTGTAGAGTTGGGCAAGTCGGTGGTATACCAAGAGGGAAACGCGGGTAAGGTGACAAAAGAGCTCCGCGGGCGCTCCCTTCCATGTTCGACCATCGTCTTTGTTCGCTCGAGCCCACCTTGATCTCACTTGTGCGCAGAGACCAGAGTAGATGTGAAGGAGTCTGTCCGTGGACAAGACATCTTCATCATTCAGACAATTCCCAGGTGAGATGTCTTCCTAATCCTTTTCAACAGAAAAAAAAGAGGACTTGAATTTAGGTCAGAAAAATTGCTGAGCCGCGCATAAAAGACAGGAATAATCTTGCGCACGGTAATGTAACTGCTTGATCATCTGACTGCCACCTACACATAATAAAATCATTGTGGCCAATGATTTATTTTGGTCACGCCTTGTCATCTTGAAAAGAGTTTCTATTTTGACAGGGATGGGCGTGTAGGCTTCTTCTAGCGACTGTACATTTTTGTTTTTGGTTGTAACCGTATGCGTTGATGTGTAGGGATGTCAACACGGCCATCATGGAGCTGCTGATCATGGCGTATGCTCTGAAAACGTCCTGCGCCAAGAACATCATCGGAGTCATCCCTTACTTCCCTTACAGCAAGCAGTGCAAGATGAGGAAGAGGGGCTCCATCGTCTGCAAACTCCTGGCCGCCATGTTGGCCAAAGCCGGTACGTGCACTCCCAAGAATTCTACCACTTTTTCTCCGCCAAAGAGACTCTGTTATCATTTTGCGAGAGACGGTAACTGCCAAATTGAAAAACAGGACTCAGTTCGGCGCGGCACCGCAAATTAAAAACACAAAAATTAACATGATGCCTGTCTCTGAACTGAATCTTATTGGGAGTTCACTGGATCCCATGCTGTTGATTTTGCAGGACTGACTCACATCATCACCATGGACCTTCATCAGAAGGAAATCCAGGGTTTCTTCAGCTTCCCAGTTGACAACTTGAGAGCTTCCCCTTTCCTTATCCAGTACATACAAGAAGAGGTGACGTGAAGTGACACCGCGCTCTCAAGCTGACATATCAATGTCGTATTAAAGTTTTTTTTTTTTTTTTTTAAATTAAAGGACACATCCATTTTTTTTATAGCAGCACGTGACTTTCCCGGGTTGCGGACCACTGCTGGAGAGTGCATCAATAATTACACTGATCGCTATATTGTTATATGTCACAATTCCCACCTCAACTTCACACGCTCCAACGACTGTCACTTTTCTACGGTTGCGATATGATCCAGTATGTAAGATTAGCCGTAGCTTAATAATGTTCTGGTCTCTTCCCACGCCTCTCAGATCCCAGACTACAGGAATGCGATCATTGTTGCAAAGTCTCCATCATCTGCCAAGAGGTAACGAGACCATCTGCTCATGTCATCCACTTTTTTGCAAACTTTGTCTCGGCATCCTTCTCTCATGCCTTCATCGTGGATGTTTCCATTTCTCTTGCGCAAATACATCTCTCTTTTTTTTTTTTTTTGCTGTCTTTGTTTGTGTCATTTTGTGTTTGCGCATCCGCCTTGTTTGTTTGTCACTTTCTTTGCCGCCCGTGTGTCTCAGGGCTCAGTCCTACGCCGAGAGGCTGCGGCTCGGTTTGGCCGTCCTGCACGGCACCGCTCCCAATCTCGAGTCCAACGCGACCGACGGGCTGTATTCGCCCCCGCCAACCCGCTCCAGCGCGGGACACACCGGCCTGGAGTTGCCTTGTAAGACGGCCCCGCTCATACATAGCTGAAAAAAGTTTGGTGACTGCACTTGACAAATTGTAACTCAACTGCAGGGCGTGGGCAGTCTTGGCCCAATTTTACATTTTCTATATCAATGTCATGTTATAAAAAGCCAAAAACATTTGCAATACCCACATTTGCATGTACAATAATAAAAAAATGTCAGACCACTTCGTAGATGTAATATGTCCCTTGGAGCAGCGGTCCCCGACCTTTTTTGCCCCACGGACCGGTTTAATGTCAGACAATATTTTCAGATAAATGCAACAAAATAATTTGATATGACCTGCGTGAAAACTGTGGTTTATTCTAAACTTAATAAACACGAATCATGGTACAATGAAAATCCGATCTGGCCGCAACACTCTCTGGTCGCTGTTTGTATTTAACGTATTTATATATTTATGTCTTATGCAATTTTATGTAAATTTTAGCAGTGTGTTCAATGCACTACATGATTGCACTGTTGTTGAGAGAGGAAAGTAATTTCATCTGTGCTGTATGTTACACATAGAGCATATTTGACAATAAAAGCTGACTTGACTTGACTATGGTAACGTTTAAACGTGCCTTCAAAATAAGATACACCACAAGTACAATGTGCATGAAAAATACGACTCACCATTGCCGCATATTATGCAGAGTGGGTTAAATCCGTATCATAAGTAGGACTCCTGATTGTGTCGATGAAATGTAACTTTTTTCTTGAAAGTCGTAGGCTCCTCTTCTATCTCCTGGCTGGGCCTTTTCCCCTTCTCAAAGAAACTTTCCAAAGACGTTTGTTTTTCACTCATTTTGCTAGCTCCCGGGTTTCATTTTAGTGGTAACCTATCACGTGACCGAGAAGAGCGCCTTGACCTGCGTCAAGAGTGACATGCTGTAGACGGATATAACAGAGAATCCGACAATTCTTCAAAATAAAACATCTTTCAGATTCCGAAATGAAGGAAACGGAAATAATGTAAGTTATTTATTCTTTCTCTGCGACCCGATACCAATTGACCCACGGACCAGTACCGGTCCGCTGCCGTGGGGTTGGGGACCGCTGCCTTGGAGGACTTCATAAAACCTGAAATACATCCTGTTTATCTAGTTCTCTTTTTTTTGGGGGGGGGGGGTTCATCCTGCTTTTGCCTCACTAAATATGTTGTTCACAACGTGTTTTTTGCCAACGCAGGCAGCAGCAGATCTCGTGCAGCGTTCCCTGGGATTGAGCTTCCAAGTATGAGCCCAGTGAATGAATGACTCCGTTTCTCCCTTCCGTTTGTTTTGGGATGCTTCCCTGCATGGAATGGAATTTTTACTGAGGAATTCGTTTTCTTGCTTCCTTGCCTTTGGGCTTAAATTCTGTGTTTGGTTTTATTTTAATGGCTGACGCACTGCAAAGGTCATCCCAAAATTTTGCGAGAAAGCTAGTTGAAATTTTGGTGACCTGTTAGTCCTGCCAAATCATTAAATAATAATTCAAATAAACCAGCCCATTATATGTAGAGAAGGTTTTCACCACAGGTCATTTCAGGAGATTTCATTTTGACCATGTTTCATCCCCAAAGTGGGTGTACAGTAAGTCTGCGAAGGTGCCTGGTTGGTGGTCAGGGCTGCTGCGTACAGGTGGAGGCACTGCAAGTCAGGTGTGGAGGGTTCTAGCTTGGCTCGCTGATTATTTGGTATTCCTTCATGGACTTGAATCAGAATCATTCCCTTCAATTTCGGGGATGCGACGTTTGCATCTGAACAAATCCTACAAATGCTGCTTTGGAATCCAAGTAATGATCGACTCTGTTTCAGGAGACCCACTAAGCATATAAATCATGACACAATGTTACGATGGACAAAAGATGAGTGCAAGTCCACTTACCGTATTTTCCGCACTATAAGGCGCAGCTAAAAGAATTCCATTTTCTCAGAAGCCGACGGTACGCCTTATAATCCGATGCACCTTTTATCTGGATCAATATTCAGATTTCTTGGATGTAGTATTTTAAATGTTCTGTAAAGTGTTTTGTTACAGCTGCAACTGGTTGTTAAAGCATTATATAAATCAAGCTGTATTGTATTATATTCCATTTAGCGTATCTCCATCTAGCGGATGCGTAACGCATCCACAGCCACTATTGTAGCTTCTATTCTACGCACCTTATAATGCAGTGCGCCTTACATAAGAATACACTTTTAAAGTAATCCATTCATTGAAAGTGCGCCTTTTACTCTGAAGTGCCTTATAGTGCGGAAAATATGGCAAATGCACTGCGCAAACCGGTAGGCTAATCAAGTCTTGCATGCCTTTTGCAGGTCTCCACCAAATTTCTTCTCATCAAATCTCCATTGCCTGGAGGAATCTGCACCTGATTGCACTTGGAAGCCTCTGCCTTCGCTTTTTGCGTAACTTTGCCTTTTTGTGTCTTTTTAAGTGATGATGGCAAAGGAGAAGCCACCGATCACTGTTGTCGGAGATGTGGGAGGAAGAATCGCCATCATTGTTGTAAGACCGTAAAATCGCCATCGGATTTGCGTACTTCTCCGACTTACGCGACCACTACTCGGAAAGCTAGCTTAGGATAAATGTGAAACGCGTCGCTGATAATAGTAGCATGGAATCTATTATGACGCTCCGAAATGATACAATTTTCTCTCTTACATAATGCCTTTTGCACACTGCAATTTCAATTTTATCTACATAGAATCAAGACGTTTAGCGTAACATTTTGTAAAAATCGCCCAAGAGGACAATTTTTCACGACAAGCGCATTTGAGCATCGTGATGGCCAATTCAAGCTTATGATGTTTAATTCACGAAGGAATCATGAAACAAAGCCCCTTTGCAATCATGTTAAGAGAGCTGATTAGAGAATCTTTGACTGTCCCTTTCATTTAAAAAAAAAAAAAAAAGTGGAAATAAACCCACACCAAGGTTCAATGAGGTTATTTTAAATGAGCTTTGAGTTAGTCCCAGCTTGAAAATCCTTTCTGAAAGTGGATGACGGCGACCTTGAATGTGTCTTAGGATGACATCATCGACGACGTGGAGGAGTTTGTCGCTGCCGCAGAGATCCTGAAGGAGCGAGGCGCCTACAAGATCTTCATCATGGCCACGCACGGCCTGCTGTCTGCTGAGGCGCCCAGACTCATTGAAGAATCTGCTATTGACGAGGTAAAAAAAAAAAAAAAAAAAAAAACGTATTTGCATGCATATGTAAAGAGATGCAAATCATGACATGAATCGGTATTACAAGTAGCTGTAATTAGCGGTGCAACGACCTCACGGCATTTTTCATTTTACGCTCGCGGTTGCTCATTGCCAAACTGATGTTGTGGCATTCTGCGACAGGTGAAAATCAGCGGTGTAAGGAGACCGTCTAAATATCGGCTTGCCCCTTCCGCAAGCTTGTCACACATTAAGACAGTGGTGTCAAACACATTTTTGTCGTGGGCCACATTTTAGTTACCATTTCCTTTGGGCCGTTGTGACTGAAACCAAATAAAAATGGTCAATAATAACGGTTTATTCAACGATTGTTTAAGTTACTGTAATGAGGGGCTTGGTCGAGATTTTAGCAAGCATCATGGAAGTTGACATGTTTAATTTGCTTTCGCGGGCCACGTAAAATGATGTGGCGGGCCAGGTCTGTGTGCGTCATGTGGTGTGACACTGAAAGCAAAAACCGTGGCGGCTCACTGTACTGAAGCTCTTGAGAGGCTAAAAGTGTGCTCCTTTGCGTCCCCTCCTCCCCTTTAGGTGGTGGTGACCAACACGGTGCCCCACGAGGTGCAGAAGCTGCAGTGCCCAAAGATCAAGACGGTGGACGTGAGCATGATCCTGGCCGAGGCCATCCGCCGCATCCACAATGGGGAGTCCATGGCCTACCTATTCCGGAACATTGCCGTGGACGACTGAGGCAACACACACACCAAATGACACTCGCTCGCCCAGAAACGTGTTCCGTGCCAAATTGTGGCAACCAAATTTGACGATGAGCGTTTTGCTCTTACACAGACGTGATGTATCGCATGGGGCTTCTCGCCATCTGGCAAATAAAAGCATACTTTTGGGGTGCCGTGCATTGTTGTGGACCGTGATTGAAACAGTTAACGGGAAACAAACTTTTACCCATCGTGAAACGTGCGTGTGTGTGCGTGTGTGCGTGCGCACGAGGAATTGAGTCTGTGAAATATGTGTGCGTACATGACTATTAAATGTAAAAGTGTCCTAAAATGGCAAAGTGTGATGCTAACCATAGAACCATGAATGGAATTTGATGTGGCTTGAAATTGTCCAACTGCACGGCAAAATATTAATATCGAGTATGATCAGTAATACCTGCAAAAATTCTCAAATTCTCGAGTTTTATTTTAGTTTTAGTGGATAACATATTATATGATTGACAAAAGTTGTCTTTGTTTGAATATTTTGGAGACTGAATTATGACTCGGTGTCAAACTTAATGCACACATGCCATATGCGGTTTGCTCATGTCATTTTGTGGGGTCTGTAAAAATCTGGAAATTGAATGTTCAAATGAGTTCAGTAGTTAGTATTACTATATTTATTTCATAATTGACAAGAATGAAATATCCAAATAAGATAAATGTTCGTTACACTGCTCAACTCAAATTTTAATGCAATGGAACTTTCTCGATAATTTTTTTTGCACTGATTCCAAAACTGCCTTCGTTTCTTTTATAGCACATCATTTTTTTTAATAATAATAATAATGACAATAACATAAAATATAATATAGTAAAAGTCATATTTATGAATTAAGAGTTAGGTTCAGCAACAGCTGGAATTTTTTTTTTTTCTGCCGAAACGTCACAGCTACAAATTGCAACGTATAGCAAAATCTGTATTACACAGACTTTTATAGGTCAAATTTCAAAATGAAAAAATTGAAAGACCTCCAAATCCTGATGTGCTAAAGATATATTAATTAAAAGTAAAGGGATATTCGAAATTTGCATCAAAATTATTTGTAGGTACACATAAAGCCATCTCAGAAAAAGAAAAAAAATGTTGACCAGTGCAATTAGAAATGTTTAGTTTCATAAATGCATTTATAAAATTAATATGTTGAAGCGCACACTGATTTTTTGGGATATGCAGCATCTTTAACTCTGGTTTGGTACATCCATCCTGGTCCTTTTTTTTTTTTTTTTTTAAACAGAAGAAAAGACATCTTAGACTTGAACAGAATTTATAGTTTAGTTTCTAACACACCAAGTACCACCACAGGTACCGCTCGGGTCACAAGGATCCCACTTTTTCAATCACCGCTTTTGTGTATGAAACCCGGGCTTATGATAACGACTCTCTATTCAACATTTACGTATTTGACATGTGGTGTGTGTGTGATCAAAACGGGAAATTGGCTTCCGCGCCTCATTAAACATCAAAAAGAGAGTTTCTAGCACGGGAAATGAGTCACTGAGATATTTGACGTTGTTGCAGGCTTTAGAACTGCATCTCATTACCTTTTAAATGGGATAGTCATAGGAGAGTCAATTACTCACAATATGTCACATCTGACTCCAAAGCAAATGCACTCATTTTACTCCTTTTTTTTAAAATTCTTTTTTTATTCTGCAATAGGAAGAAAATTAATGCGCAGACATCTTTAGACTCGATGCGTCTATGCAAATGCAATGATTACATTTCCAATGATTGCGAAGTTTTGCTTCCAGGACCTTGAACTTGTTCCAAACGCCTCAGAGCCTCTTTACTCAGCTGAGGAGCTTTGACCAAGTCCAGGGGCAAAGACCGAATCCCAATCTGACCGCGGGGGCACTCGAGAACAAAACGGAGGGAAAAAGAAAAACATCTTACTAAAACAGGCAGAGGTCCAAAAGTGGAGATGGCCCCGGCTGGGAAGAAGACAAAACACCTGTGAAGCTACGTGCTGAAGAGCGTTTTAAAAGTGGAGCGAAAGAGGAACTGCAAGATCAACGTTTACCCGTCCGTTTCCTCAAAATAAAACAGGAAACTCGTTTGGGTCTATAGCGCGAGCCGGTAGGGTGGGTTAAACTTGAGCAGGGTCATGGTTAAAGGGGAACATCTGCTTCAGGAACCACTCAAACGGTCCCACTTTCAAACCTGTCCAACCACACTGAATTGTTTCTTATTCAAATTACGCAATGCTCAAGGGCCAACTCGGGTTTTGTTTTGACTTGTCGCTTCAGTCTTCTTGTTTCCGTGTAAACGATACAAATGCAGACTTTTTTGAGGACGGGGAACTCTATTTGCTCATTGAGGTCAAAATGGACTCCGCAGCCACATGATCTCCCCGAGCCGATCGGCATCGAATTCTCATGTACAGTAAATACTATACCAGGGGTGTCAAACATACGGCCCGCGGGCCGGATCCGGCCAGCAAAGGAGTTTAATCCGGCCCGCGAGATGATTATGTAAAGCATGGTGTCAAACATACGGCCCGCGGGCCGGAACCGGCCCGCAAGGAGGTTCAATTAGGCCCGCAGGATAATTTAAAAGTGAAAAAAATGCATTAAAGACAGAATTAATGTTTTTAATAAGGTGCAATTCATTGAGTATCCGCAAGGGGACACTGTTTTGATCAGAGAAGAAGACAACAGCAGCCTCAGTCGGTCACTGTGACAGACCCATGACAGCAGACGCTATCAATAGCACTCTCACATTTACACATTTAATAGCACTCTCCTTAGTTTGTAAGATTACATTTAGATTTTATATGCACGTGTAAATGGTTTAAAACTTCCTTTCTTTATGAATCTCGTTTAATCTTAAAGTGCATTACTATATTTTTCAATACCAATTACTTGTTAATGTTTGTACAATCAGTGGGATCATTTGCAATGCATATATGTGAATGATAAAAGTAAATTGCACATTTGTCGAAGGAAATGTAAGGTGCTTCATGAAATATTTTGTAAAAGATATGTTCATTAAATTTCAACATTTTCCTAATGTTCTTGTGCTTCTTTATACCAAAACAAAGGAAAGACATTGTTTTGGTTATTTATAGCAAAGTATGGTATCATTTTAATGGTCCGGCCCACTTGACATCTACCGAGGCCGTATGTGGCCCACCATGTGAAATGAGTTTGACACCCCTGTACTATACAAAGAATCATTGTACATGGGAATACGTACAAGATTTCAAATCAAGTTTTTGCCCCCCCCCCCAAAAAAAAAGTAGCACAACAAAACACTTGCAGACAAGAAAAAAAAAATTCATAGCTCAATGTTTTAATCCTTTCAGGGACAGCAGTTACTACAGTTATTGCACAGGTGTCAAAGTCAAGGCCCCGGGGGCCAGATCTGGCCCCCCACACCATTTTACGTGGACCGCGAAAGCAAATCAAACATGGCTACTTTCATGATGCTTGCTAAAATATGTAACCAAAATGTCAAATTCTCATATGTAATTAATAAACATTTTCTTGTTGCCAAACACCCCATTAGAGTAACATAAACAATAGTTGAATAAACCGGTATTCTTGACTTCTTGATATGATTTCAGTCATAATGGCCCTCCAAGGGAAATGGTAACTAAAATATGGCCCGCAATGAAAATGGGTTTGACACCCCTGGTTTATCGTGTTCTCAGATTACAGGGTGCATGAAAGGATTAATGTCGCTCTTGATGGTGAAAATGCACCTCATTGTTTGGCTATAAGGTATATATATTTCAGCGGTGTCTATATTTTAGCCTTTATTAAATACTTCAAAAGAGAGGGCGGGGGAGGGGGGTAAACTCCTCACAATGTATAATTTAATTTTTTTTAAAAATCGTGTTTATAAAGAATATAAAAAGAAAAAAAAACATTAATGCTTAAAATGAGGGCATAAAAATGTACATTCGGAATGTTCAATACCACTACTGCTTCAGACTGATGCCAACATCTGTACCTAATGTTGTGGCCAGTTAACTGTGTGTAATGCGTCTTATTCACCAATAGATGTCAGTCAAAGATAAACCGCTGAAAGACCTGACAGCGTGTGTTGCTTAATTAGAATGAACAAGTCAGGGTACAGACAAGCGACACCTAAAAAAAAAAGAATTATGTGTGCGCCTCATTATGCACAGTTTGAACAGTAACGCCGCACTTAAATGTCGGAAAATGTGTGCGTGGGGAGTAACTGTTTAAAATTGGATGCAAGTAAAATATATTGCGCATTAAAAAAAATCCCATGAAAAATATACCCTAATAAATGTCTAAAGACAAACACTTCTTTAAAATGTCATGCCATCGGATTAAACTAAAAAGTTGTAAACGACAGAACTGTACTCGGGTAGTCATTCTTTCATCTAACAGCAGAGGGAGCCCGTGTACCACTAGTGGTACCCAAGCATATTTTTTTAACTCAGTCCTCAAGCCTTTCAGCTTGATTGAACGCTGAATGTCTTTTCGAATAACACCGCGTGTGGAAACATGCACACATCGATGGATTTTCAACAGCAGTTGTATTAGACAATTTCAGGCTCAAGCGACATGACAGTCATGGATTTCCTGCCTCAAGTGGGTTGTGAGTTGGTGTCAACATCTCCTTTAGAAACATGTTATGAGTTTGAATACTAGACAGCCCCTTAAATGGACCCTCAAATGGAATCTCTCTAAACATGAGCCTTGGTTCGTATTTTCGCCTTTGTCTGTTTTATGCTTGCCATCATTTTTGCTGATGTTGCCAATTAACTTGTTCACTTGAGCATTTATTTCGTTTGTCACTGCATGAGTAATTCAATAAATCGAAACTAATTTAGTTCATCATAGCTTCTAGCATGTATGTACAAAATGTAGGATTCAATAGCTAAAATTCAAACATAACTTGATGTTTTTTTTATTACAAAAATAATTATATGATCAAACCTCTCAATGAATTTTATAATTAAAAAAAGAATAAACAGTGTATATATATATATATACACACACGCACACACACAAAATAAAAAGCATCTATCAACACAAATAATTTATAATATTGAAAAATCAGTATTTATTCATTTAATGAATAATAAAAAGCGTGTATTTACAAGTATCTGTTTAAAAAATATGTAGTTGTTTTTGCATTGCGATATTTAATTGAAAATATGAAAAGCAATTTTATGTCAATGTAAATTTTATGATAAAAAAGTTTCTAAAAGCAAAAAGCATCTACATTTTTTTGTTTTATTGGATGAATTTTTTTATATAGTTCACATGTTCTGATTTTTTTAAAATCTGAAATGCAAAGAAAGCAGCTTTGTTGAACAGCTGACATTCATGTTGATTCAAACCACATTTTGTATGGATTTTTATGTTTTTATGATGCATATTTAACCCCACAATACAATCGTTTCAATAAACACAATTGTACAACAATACAGTGTGACATGATAAAAAAATACATCAATACAAAACAACTTCAATAATCATGAATAAACTTAATTGTAAAAAAAAGAGCGGTGTATTTACAAATTTTCACAAACAAACAAAAAAAAAAAAGTAATGGCTCTTGTGCACAATTACAAAAAGATGTACCGTACTATAATGTAACTGATAAGTTCCAACATGTGTGCATTTGTAAGTATAACAGTTAAGACAGCCTTTTAGGTTTGATATTGATCTTAACAGCTGCAAGTATGCACCAACCAGCACTACATCAAGAGAGGAATAATTAATTTGTTGGGGGTTTTTTTCTATCATGATGAGTCACTTCTCTGGTGTCCTTCACTTGAGGGTTTCGAAGCCTGGAGGAGAGCGCTCCTCACTTGCCGCCCACTTTTTAAACATGTCCTCTTTTGTCCCTGCCCTTAGGACACGGTGCAGCTGTTGGTCTTGTTCATGGGGGGCCTGAAGCGGGCGTGTTTGGGGAAGGTCTCCCTGCGTCGGCGAAGAGCCGGGCTGAGGCGGCTGGGCAGGTTGGCCTGCTGCAGGAGTTCCTTGAACACCTCCACCACGTTGTCGTTGTCCTTGGCCGAAACCTCCAGGTAGCTGCTGTTCCAGTCCATCTCCACGGTGGACAGCACGTCGTCTCCGGACACCCGCCTCTCGCCCACGCGGTCCGTCTTGTTGCCCACCACCACCATGGGGGTGTACTTGTTCTCCTTGATCTCCACGATCTCTTCCCGCAATCTCTTGACCGTCTCCAGCGACTCGGGGTCATCCACGGCGTAAACCAGTGCGAAGGCGTCGCTGTTCTGGATGGAGAGCTTGCGCATGGCCGGGAAGGAGTAGCTGCCGCTGGTGTCCAGGATCTCCACGGTGATCTTGACGCCGCTTACGTCGTACTCCCGGCTGTGGAGCTCCTCCACCGTGCGCCGGTGTTTGGCCTCAAACGTGTCCTGCAGGAAGCGGCGGATCAGGGCCGTCTTGCCCACGCCGGCCGCCCCCAGGAACACGAGACGCACGTGGGTCTTCCCCTTCACCTCCAGTGACATGCTGGACGCCTGACGAAAAAGGTACTGGACGGACGGATGGCTCCCTATACTCGTCCGCTGAAAGTCAACTTGACTTTAGTCAGCTCGTGTCTCTGTTCTGTTGCCTCTGTGAAGATGCACGCCCGCCTTTTTATGCTTGTTTTGGAGGAGAGAGCGAGCACTCGCAGCCAATGGGCACTTGGAAGGCTGCTGGAAGGCGCCCAATGAAGGCAAGGCATGCAAATGAGGGCTCAGCTCGGAAGCAGAGGAGTGGAAAAGGTTTCGCGCAGTCAGGTAAGTCCAACAAAGGGAGAGGACTCTCTGATTCAGTGTTTCGCAATCTGGAATTGAGTCTCAGTGGCACCTCGATGGTATAAAGTGACTCGACTTTCTTTTTTTTTTTTTTTTTTACTGCCAGGAAATTTCACAACAAGCATCAGTTTACAGTTTATAGTGGCGTAGTCGTCCCAACTGTTCATGTACAATGTGTCCCAAACACCTCTGGATGCATTCCAATATTTCTTAAAAGTTACAGAAATAATTTTTAAATTGACTGGAATATTCCCACTAAGTTACCTAAACACTCTTAAATCCGCTGAAATACTCCTAAAAGTAATCTAATACTCCTAGATGTACTCTCATACGCAATCAACGGGACCTAAATACATTTAAATCGACTCTTACATCTCCTGAAATACTCACTCAAAGTAATCAAAATACTCGTACATGTTCTCCAATAATCCCGAAAACATTCTTAAATGCTGTATCAGGGTATTAAAATGACAGCTTTAAAACGAACTTTTTTTAGAAAATATTTGGGTCAATCAAAACAGCATTTTTTTTCTCCCCATTGAACACAAGATATTTTATTTTTAAATAAAATATAGAATAGTTGACGAAGAAGAAACATGTAGCATGTTAACTTAAAATTCTTCTGTTTTAATTCTTCTTCATGAGTTACAATGTCCCATCACTGGTGAGCTAAATTTATTAAAAAACTTGTGGGCTACTCATGTTGTCCTTGGGGCTAACATGTACACCCTGGAACTTTTTTTTTTTTTTTTTTTTAAGGACAATACATATTAGCAGAGCAAAAGGTCATCCATCTTCGCGGTGTCTGTTTTGTCTTGCTCCCTTCCTCCGTTCCTCTGTTCCTCCTTTCCTCCGTGTATAATATCTGGAGGAAAAAAACATACCGGTAAAGTAATTAAGTTCAAAGAAGCAGCTCATGTACTCGACTCTGCAAGCAGCCAATTATATTATCCCGTGTTTGACTCAGCGTGACTCAGACTTGATTTCTTAGTTTTACTGTTTTTGTGCTTTCTACTGTCTTTGTTATGAATGTATTGTTATATTGTTTATTGTTGTATGTATGATATCTGCTCCATGAAGAGCACTTTGTATACAGCGGTGTTTGTTTTAAAGTGCTCTATAAGTACAGTTGAGTTGAGTTGAGCTGATGGGTTGTTCATTTAAAAAAAACAAAAAGAAAAAAAGTAAAAGCTCCGTTACATGATAGTCAGTATTAGCGATGATTTAAACTTTGACTTTTTAAAACCGTCAAACTGGTCATCGTTTTTCCTAAATATTCATAAATTTAGGAAACAATCAAAAACAATTGCCTAAATCCGCCTAAATCTTCTGAACTACAACAAAAAAGCTACCTAAGAACACTTAAAGGTACAAAATGTTCCTTAAATTTACGCAAATACTCGAGATGTCCTGATCATGCTTTTTTTTTGGGGCACCCGAGTCTCATTCTTTGTTTTTCATAGTCCAGCCCCCCCCCCCCCCCCCCCCCCCCCAAAATAAATAGCCTGCAAGCATTTTTTCTCCGCCTCTATTTTTCAGCACTGAATTTGATGATACACACATTGAACATTTAGATGTGCATGAAGACAAAAAAAATTGCTTTTCTTCACCTAAAGTCATGAAAACCTCGTTCTATTGTCCTCCCAGAATGTTCTTTGCCAGTGTGAATTGTGCCTGTTGATTGTAGTTACAGAACACCGCTATTATGCATGAACGGCAACGGGTGGGAACGGATCAATTAGATCATCTGCCATCTTGCCAAAGAGCATTTTCTTGTTCATGTCACTGCATGTCACTTGCATAGGGATAAACAAAGATGTGTTTGGGTTTTTTTTTTTTTTTGAAGTCGACAGTTGATAACTTTGAGATCACTTAAATCGAAATGGAAAATTTCCCACGGCACGCCTCATAATTTTAAAACTGCAGAGTCATGTGCTGCTGCGCACGTTTGGGAGTCACTGCCTGAATACATATTTGACAATAGTAAACTCTCAATTTTTTACACGCACACATAAAAGGTTTTGTATGTACGTGTGCACTTAGTCAAAACACAGTATTTTCACAATTTTACCGCGTTCATGAAATAAGGATTAGACAGAATGATTCATCAATTTTCAGAGATTGGGAGCGGCCATGTTGGGCAATATCATTCTCTGATGTCGGCCGAAATATTGTCACAGCTTTACTTGTTAAACCGACCGTCTCGTGACCAAGCCCGGAAAACAGGTTCGTGGAGTCCCTGCGTCAGCCGCGATAACTCCCATAACTACGAGTTGATGACATCATGGTCTGAACAAGACTTGTGATCATTATGGGGTTTTTTTTGGGGGGGGGGGGTTGTTTTTCATTTTTTTGCCTGCCACGCTCAAGAAAACAAAACTTAACTTGTACATACCCGAATAAAGTGGATCCAATGGAACCAAATGTTTTTTTGTTTTTTTTCAGTGCAGCCAAGATTCAAGATCTGGCGGAGATTCAGCCATACTGCCAACGTGAAGTGAAAAACACAAAATGGAAACACTCGCAAGGAGCATGGACGAGAGATGGTAAGACTGAACTAACTCCATGCTCCACGGCAAATCCGAATAACTGCAGAATGTATATGTCCTTCCCCATCGTACTTCTTCTGTGGGTTATTTATGTTGGCATCTGGCAAACTAACGTCACGGCGCAATACTGCCACCGATTGATTTTCTTTCCACCGCGAGGAAGCCAATGTGAATGAATAGTTGCTGGATGTTGTGAAGTGTGCTGGTGCCAATAACTTCCTCTTAATTCGACCAGTTTATCCTGTGTTATTGTCATTAATGAGCGCGCGTCCCAAAATTGTGAAATGAACCAAGTACACAGCACATCATGGATCATTTAGCACAGGTGTGGCTACGTTTCATTCACCTCCCGGATTTTTTGCTGCTTCATTAGCTCTGATGTATCGATTCTAAATGGCGCAGTAACGAAACCGACTTTGTTCCCGAGCACCGAGCCCGTCTTTGCACCTTCCAGATTTCCTGGGAGACAGTCATCGTCGCCGGCGTGTTATAGGCTTCGCAACGGCGTGGAACCAAAACAAGCCCAGGGGAACGCCGCGTTAAGCCCCTCCTCCCTCTCCTCGCCCCATCCCATAAACACTCACGGCAGATGTGCCTCGTGATCAGCGCTCGAGTGTTTTTGTGTGTCTGTCCCATGAATGACAGGGTGACCTTGCCTTACCTTATCTTCCTCCCACTGCTTGACACAAACATGGCTACATAGGAGTACTGAGGAGTTCAAACTCCATGCTGTATACAAGGCAAGCCAAAACCAGCATTTACCTCTCATACCGGAAGAAAAAAAAATTACCTGCTTCAAAAAAACACTAACACTAAAAAAAAAAAAAAAACCCTCTTAAGGGTCACCCATAACCCTTTCACCGACACCCCAAAAAATCTCTCACTTGCAATAAATTCTCCCACACTCACCAACAAACCTTTCACCGAAAGAAACCCTCTCAAAATGACCAAAAACATTCGCTCACATTCACACAAATCCAAAAATTCACTCACCAAAAAAATTCATTCTTTGCAAAAATGCTCTCACAGGAACCCCCCCCACAAAAACTGCCACTCAACAAAAAAGTCTTAACACCCAAAAAAAAACTCTCATTGAACCAAAACACCTCTGACTCACCCAAAATCTCCCACTCTTAACAAAAATCCTCTCACTCACATCTAAAAGCCTCTCAGATGCATCGCAAATCTTCCAAAAAAACAAAACAAAACAAAAAAACGCTCACACTCACCCCAAAACTCACTCTGACTAAACACCTCTGACACTCTCAAAAAACTCTCCTTCTTATGGAAAAAAAAATCCTCTCGCAGAAGAACCTCCCACTTTCTGTACACCAGAAACACTCACACTCAACTAAAAAAAAAAAATCTCACTTACACAAAAAACTCCGACTGAACCGCCCTAAAAATCTCACCCCCAAGACGGGTGTGACTG
This sequence comes from Hippocampus comes, assembly GCF_001891065.2. NCBI lineage: Eukaryota > Metazoa > Chordata > Actinopteri > Syngnathiformes > Syngnathidae > Hippocampus > Hippocampus comes. The sequence goes on along the minus strand of NW_017842060.1, from coordinate 7,099,512 downwards.
GAAATCATAGCTACTATGCTAATTTCGTGAGCCCGTCTCTGCCGTTTCGGATGACTTAATATACTAACATTAAGCTAGCTGACTTTCACAAGTCAAAATGATGCGGCTTAATTCAATGCACGTCACTCTCTTTTTTTTCATTTAACAGTAAACTTCGACTGGGAGTGTCAATGCCCAGTTTGAAAAAAAAAAGCCAAGCGCACATACAAATCCATCACCGTTATCAGTGAATGCTTGCTATATTTAGCGTTTATGATCCCACCGTGCAGAGGTTTCTTGATGAGAACACTGCAAAATGGCAACAGCCTTGTCCTGCATATTATAATGACATTGTGCTGTAATGGTGGGGTTGGCCTTACAATGATCTTTCTCATCAATGAAGAGAATCATGCTTCCGAGAGCCTTTTATGGCTAATAAGCGCATCGCGGCTCGCGGGGTTCAACTGTTTGGCGCTACCGGAATAGCACAGCACATTGTCTCCAAGGCAGTGTGAATGAAAATTAAAGAAATAATGAATGATTTAATCATTCAAGTAAAATTGAAAAAAAAAAAATTGTTCACAGAGTAATATTAAAAATGAAAGTGCATCAGAAAAAAAACAAAAATGAAGTGGAACTGCATCTTATGTTTATAAAAAAATAGCAATAAATATTGGGAAAATTTCCTTCGTTTTCATATTTGTCAAGATCATGCTTGAGCTATTGAGTTAGAGTTATGACTTGAAATGTATTTATTTCTCTATTATTGTACATGCGCACACACACAAAAAATGGTGTTGGATTGACTCAACTTTATTTCATCAAGTGATGACACACAATAAAATAATCTGGATCTCGATGTATACTAGATGTACAGTCTACTCAAAAAAATGTTCCTGGATTCGAATACATTTATTCTGTGCAACCACTTGCCGAAATAATCAAGCAAATTCAAAACAAACTTGTTTTGGTGTAGTGACAGAAGAGAGATGAGATTTTGGAGAATTTTACTTTACTTTTTTTTTTTTTTTTTACTTTACAGTACTTTTTTTACTTTTAATACTTGGCAACCTATTTTTAATCTTGTTGTATTAAAAAAAATAAGACTGATACTAAAACTAATAAAAATGAAACTAAAATGAAGCATTTTCCCCCCAAAAAACCTGTGAGATTTTGGAGAATTTTAGTTTACTGTTTTGCACAATACTTGGCAACATTTTTTTTTAATCTTGGATTTAAAAAATAAGACTAATACTAAAACTAATAGAAAATGAAACTAAAATGAAGCATTTTCAAAAAAAAAAACAAAAAAAACTTGCTCTAAAATTAAGCTAAAACAGAGCGGGAAAAAAAGTACGGTAACTATAACGAAAAATCCCAAGCTATTCTAAATAATCCTGATTCTCTCACGTTTAATTTAACGTCGGCTCGCTCTCAATGACAATTCATTTGCAATTGGAATAAGCGTGACCGTGTCAGTGATGTATAGTGGCTATCAGTAGCGGGCCTTTTAGAGCAGCCTATTGTGCAAGGTGTAAAATACGGCAAACAATGACAAAAATGCTTGAGAGTACTTCCGTTTTGAGTGTCCTGCATTGTGCGCGATGACTCACGAGCACATTGTCATTTATAATGACTCACTGGAACAAGTGGATAGAATATACTACTACTCTCTATTGTTCATGTTATTTGGGGCATGCATACCTTTCCCGACAAAAATAATACAACGTGAACATTATCGAGAGGTCAGAATCGAGGGTATCATTTCGTGGAGTACTCGCCATTTATCACTAGGTCTCATTTCCCAGATCCTTTTGTGTTTTATGATGTTCCAGCAGCATAATGGCCAGATGGTCCCATGTACTGGACTGAAACTAATTTTGTTAGCAGTGCGCATACTTCCACCGTCGTACTCAACATGAACCAGCAAAAGATGTTTGATTACTTTCCTGAAATTCAATTTCGGGTGGTGGTCCATCAATCTTTTTCAAATGCTCACGTAAAATTAGTCATTTTCTATATTATCATTGTTATTACTGTCATTATTATTACCGTATTTTCTGGATTATAAGTCACTCCGGAGTTTCAGTCGCACCAGCCATAAAATGCATAATAAAGAATTCAAAAAAAACATATATAAGTCACAGTGGAGTATAAGACACATTTTTGAGGGAAAATTATTTGATAAAATTTAACACCAAGAACAGACATGTCATCTTGAAAGGCAATTGAAAATAAAAATAAAAATCAAGAACAACAGTCTGAACAAGTGTACGATATGCTAACGTTACATGATGCATAAAAAAACGAGTAGAGAACATGCCTGGTATGATCATGGAACATATTAAGAGTTATTCAGATAACTATAGCTTTAAAAAACAAAACAAAACAAAACAAAACATGCTAACAAGTTCACCAAACCATCAGTGTCACTCCAAATCACTAAATCCAATGAAATCTTCATCCCCGGTGCCACAACAACTCCGCCAACTCCGCAGGTAGAAGATGCCGCACTTCCCCTTCTACAGCACTATAACTGCGGCTTGAGTATGATCATTTCATGTTTTAATTCAATAGGCATGCTTCCGATGCGCATCCCTTAGCCACCAGGGGTTAGCATATCACGTACAGGCATGCTACGCGTAAATTTGAGGTGGCAACTAAGCTGCGGTGAAATTGTTTTTTCGCAGAGGATGAACAAGATAGACCTGTGTGTTAGTACTGTTGTATGCAAGAGTTGCTACCGTTCTGATTTGTTTACTTTTATAAGGCTTCGCGCTACTGCATCCTCAATGCTAGTCTCGTTAGCCCGTGCATGGTGTTTTGTATTGTGTGTTAGCATTAAGCTTATGGACCTTGATAAGGCAAAGTTAGGTAGTTTTGGTCATATGTGTGGAAATCCCTTTCATATTTTTTTACATTTTGTTTTATATTTTTGAGGTGCCACTAAAGTATTTTTTGTTCTGGCAGCACTTTATAGACCATTATAAATTCCAACTTTGGAGAAACCTTTCCTACTGTGCACACGTTGCGTGTCGTAAACACATCTAATGTCTCACACAGTGTTATTGATCATACTAAAGGTCAGCAGTTTGACCTACAGATTAAATGGATGACAATTTTTTGGGTCACGGCGTATATGAGAGTGGAGGCCACTATTCGAGCTGATACGGCGAACGTCTAGTTTGCTCTTTTCTTCGCGGTGCCAGTGCCTCTGGAAGAGAAATCTAAACCTAGAAAGTAAGAGTGATTCCTAATCGGCATCATTAATACGGTCCTAATTCCCAACAGAAGACAGCGAGCTAATGAAGTAGATGCTGGATGATTTATTTAAGGCCTTCATAAATCCATATTACATGACAGCCAATTGGGATAGACTCTTGTCACACCTTTTAATGCTGTCTGCGTTTCAGGTTACAAAGCCTGTTCAACAGGTTGCTGTGTCTCACTGACCTGTCATAACACTCTTCTTTGTGTGTGAGTGTGTGTGTGCGTGTGTGTGCGTGTGTGTGCGTGTGTGTGCGTGTGTGTGCGTGTGTGTGCGTGTGTGTGCGTGTGTGTGCGTGTGTGTGCGTGTGTGTGCGTGTGTGTGCGTGTGTGTGCGTGTGTGTGCGTGTGTGTGCGTGTGTGTGCGTGTGTGTGCGTATGTGTGTGTGTGTGTGTGTGTGTCTGTGTTCTGTTCCTTCCTGTGCAAGTTGCTGCTTTTTTTGTCCTACGGTAATTACCTTTTGGCTTCCTGCCTCGAACTTTTTTTTTTTTTTTTTTTTTTTGCTTTGTCTTGAACCCAGACTTGAGACACAAGCGCTGTATTCATTTGTTTACCAGTGAATTCAACTCAGCAGACTTTACCATCAGCAGCAGTTTGGCAAATATTGAACAATTTATCAGCAAAGATGATTCAGACTGTTTAATGCCAACCCCAGTAAAGGTTTAGTGACAAACTACATATTAAACAAAGAGAAATAAACCTTGTGTTTTTAAAGCATCCAAACAAATTCCTAAAGAAAGGCCGTACTGTATTAATCCTTAATTAACATCTATGTTGCTGTGCTTTCACCCTTTTTTGCAGTGGTGTGAACACAAATGGTTCAGCAACTGCATGTTGGGCGTTAATTAGTGCTGTACTGATGAGCTCAGAGAGGAGTTGAGACGTTACGATGAATCCCACTTAAAAATACTCTTTAAAATGCATGTTACAACAATTGTTGTTGTTTTTCTTTTTTACTTTCATGGGGAAGGCCAGAACGGGTTACAGTGGAACTTACAAACTCACCATTTGTCTTTTTCTTTTTTCCTTCCCACAATTAACCTTTTTCCATTTTTATTTTTGGGTAGCCAACTGGAGGCTTATCCCCGTTTCAAGATGATTTCAGAGAGAGCCGTGATTTGAGTTGCGAGCATGGTCGGGGTTTAAATTAGATTTGTATCACAAGGCATCTCTGTGTCGTAAGTTGCAAATTGCTGGCGTTGGGTGGAATCTTCATATTTCCAAAACCATCACTTTTCAGGGAAAAAAAATAATCGCAGAAAGCAAGTCATTTTCAACCCTTTACATCCGTCAGTAATTTGAAAAATAACAGACCCGATTGGGTACTGACCAATTGTATTAATTTGTGAAAAAATATGACATTGAAAATTTGGACCACGGAGGTTTTTGGCTTTACGTCAGTGATTGTAAAATATGCTATATCAATGACAAAAAAAGAAAAAAAAAGTGTTGTTACCCTTCTTGTTAGAGTCTTTGTTGGAAATGTTATTGAGAAGGGAAGGCGTTGAGGATATGCTATTTTGCCTTCTGGTCAGATCATCTGCGCACGTACCGACACGCACACACATGCTGTCATGTCACGTCAAGGCGCTGCCACGAAATGACGGTGTTCCAATGTGACACATGCCAAATAGAAAATGTTGCCCTCTGTTGCAAAATCAAGCGTCACGGCTCAAGGAATTCAATCTGTTTCTCTCTATTCACTGCAAGGGCACTCGGGCAAAAGTGAGCACACTGAGAACTAGAACATTTGATTTGGCTTTTGTTTTTGTTTCGTCTCGCGGTACATTCTGACCTCTTGACTGTCTGTGGTCCTCAGCCGCCAGCGTTCAGTCCTTCAGAAGACTTTATTCGAGTCGCACATTTGCCTCCGAGGAGCAGTATCAAAATCAGGGATGCTCCAATGAGTTGTAAGAGGAAAAGTAGAATCCATGCCGTTGCCACGCCAACCCCAAATTTCCTACTTTTCTGGTTTGTTCATATTTGTGGACTAGCCGTGCTTGCGCTTTTTTTTTTTTAAGAGCACAGACGTGTTTTCTTCCTTTGTCATGCATACAAGTACAGTGATGCAAGGCAGCAGAGGAGCTGATCATGTTTTGTGAGCACTCAGCTTAGCATTCAACAACAATCTAACTTAGTTTTGGTGTGGTGAGTCAAGACAATGGGCTGTCCACTCCCAAGTAGCTCCTAAGTCGTGCAATTCTTTTTGCAAAGGGGACACATGAGAAACTGGAATGTGTGCAGAGGGCCAAGACAACAAGCTAACCTCATCTTTGTCGATACTATTTCAAATGTTGTTAGAAAAAGCATATTGTCATTTCAAAAACAAACAAACCAAAAAAAAAAAAAAAACGCTACGTGTGTCGATATGGTTTTCGTTGTTGTCATTCGGCAATTTTAAATGAAAATCATACGCCGTCATGAAAACGACATCTTTATACTTGAAGAAATTAATCTTGTGCAACAACTTCCTCATCGCGACTCCCAACTATATAGATCTGGGGTCCCCAATCCCCGGGCCGCGGACCGGTCACGGTCCGTGGGTCATTTAGTACCCGGCCGCACAGAAAGAATAAATAACTTACATTACTTCCTTTTTATTTATTTTGGAATCTGAAAGAAGATTTTGTTTTGAAAAATAAACTGGATGATAGGAAAGTAGTCCTTTTTATATTTTCTGGTGCATTTTGGGGAAGGGGGGGAATCAAATGATCTATAAGCCATTTATTTTGAAGGGTCATGTTGTGAGATGAGTTTGAAGTTCCGTTCACATCATTGATTTGTTTCATTCTATTCCTTTGACTCGAAATCATATTTAAAGACAGTCCGTTAGCGCTGAAGCACATCATAATATCCTGAAACTCATTCTATACAACTTGTAGTAGGTTATTTAAATTTTTCCCAGCATAAAATAAAATGTTACCAGCCGGAAAAAAAAACCCAAAAACGTTTTAGGCAAATTACAAACAATGACAGTAATGTTCACGGAACATGTTGATGCGATTAAACATAATTATAGGTCATTATAATTTTAGAGAGGAGTCAATTACCATACTCGTGAATCAGGGGTGAGTGATTTCCCTATTCCGGGTGAGTAGCTCACTGTACAAACACGGTGAACATCTTCCGGATGGACCGAATGGATGTGTGTCATCGTGTTGGAGGTCAACACGCACATACTCAGCTATGTCCTGAAAGGCAGTGTGTGTGTACTGATTGGAAGATAAACGGAGCACTTTCTTGTCCCTGTTCCTGTCAAACACATCAGGGAAGAGGATTTGTGTACATTATTGTCTGTGGCCGATGTCCTAATCCTCTGGCCTGGATAATGGAATTGAGCGATGCCGATAACCAAACAAAAAGCCCGGGACCTCTGCCAAGGCTTAACTGTCAACAAAACTGCAATAATCATCTCTGGATCCACCCCAAATTGGTGGCATGGCTTTCTCTTTGGCTTTTTTAAAAAAAAAATTTTTATTTTTAATGATGACATCGCACAAGGGAACAATTAGTGAGAAAAATTAAACATGAAATGGAAAACAGGAATGAAAAGTGTCAAATATTAGTCCGGCGAGGGAGGGGTTGTACATTTTTACCATATTGTGGTTCACTTTTTTTCCCCCTTTTTTAAAAATCTGTATAACGGAGCCTAATGTTGTGGCCAAGCCTTATTTTATTGCGTCAAGGTTGTGGAAATGCTACGGGAAACCCTTCACGTCTGTGTTGACTCATTAGCAGCTCATTTGCACTTGAGTGTAATCCAAGGCCTCTAGTTTTACTAATTCGTATTTACGGAGACACGCATTGATTCCCGGGAGCGTGTTGACTCGTTCAGGTCACTCCTAAACCAATTAAAGAGTTGTGCCCTGCGGCCCCCAGCATGCTTCCTTCCACTCATTTGCTAATAAATATCTTGTTGTAATATTGATTTCTCTGCGGCGCCTATCTGTTTAGTTCCCTGCTTTCTTAGGCCCTTTCCACATAGAAACAGAGGAAAAATTCTCATCAACACGGACGTTATGTAGTTTGTAATATGTAGGCCTGTGCAGCACCGTCACGCTGCCGCTGTCATTTTAGGAAACACAATGGCATCGTTTCTGAAACTGTAAAAATGTCCAAATCGGGCCCAAATTTTCTATGTCACAAGCTGTAACCAGGAAGCTGCACATGAACAAACTGACACAATCCTTGTAACTGTGATTGTGTTTGAAAGAATACAGGTGTAGTTATATGCAAAGTGCGTGTCTAAACAAGGTCCGACATTAATGGTGGCCTGCCGGCCAGGGCCACCTGAAGTTTACAGATGCTCGGTATAAATATCATAAATAAATGTTTATTCTTTCTTTTAATATCTAGCATTTAACTTTTTAATCCACTTAAATTGATCAACCATCTTTCTTTGCATTTTTAAGGCCGCTGCACACATTCAACTGTCCCCATTCACTTGACACCTTGTGCGCTACATACTTGCAGTGTGCATTTTGGTCACTGGGTGTGTGGGTAACCGGTGCTGGGTGTCGATGGCCTCTCATCCTAAGTCAGTTCTAATAGTCTGTCTGCTGTACATTTTTAAATAAAGTTAAAACGAACATACGCCTGAAAGAGAACAGGACAACCCAGCGATGTCATTTCTGAGCTCAGACTCCACACACAGTCACACACACATGCACAATGAGGATACGACACACGACATCTTGCATTGTCTCGTAGCTGGCGGCGTCGTGCGCATGAATCACAAAATCACAACGCCTTCCTTCCTTCACTCGTCTGTCTCGCCGTGCCTCAGTTAGCCGCCCGGCTTGCCGCTGTACCCCACGTGCGGCCGTCATAACTATTTCACCGAGCTCGTTCACAGCCCAAAGTCTAATTACTCCCGATAGGTTGATAAACCAGCAGTGAAAGCTGCGGAGAGCGCCTTTCGCAAGGTGCTCCCACACTCGACATGAAAACATCAAATGTCCATGTGGGAGAGTACCAGCATGACAACACCTTCAACTGTCAGCTAATTGGTGATGTCGGTAACACGATTTGGTGATAGTGGCATCATCAAACATCTTCCTGTTTCCTGATGGGTAAATCAAATTGAAGTGACAGCACTGCGCATTCCTGATGATCTAATTTCCCTTGTTTAAAAGGAAACACGTGGACTGCACTTCGTAAAACTCATTCACTGCCATTGACGAGTGTACTTGTCAATTGTGATTTTTCAATGGGGATGGCTTGGGGTGGGGGGTGGGGGTCATCTGATGCTATTCCTCTGTAAATTTCCAACATGGAAACAGCTTCACTGATACACAACCGCTAGTAAATGGCATTGATGTCCCGTTTTAGACATCACATCGGCACAGTTTGTGAGTCCACTTGGGAGAAACCGCTGCATTTTGTGCAACCTATTTTGTTTCTACTGCTGAATTTAAAAGAACAGAAAAAGATAGATCAGACATTTTTTTTTCTCTTGGAAGGAGAGTCCAGTCTTTCATTAGGGAGTTTGGTGTATATATAATGATTGATCTACAACAGGGGTGCCCAATACGTCGATCACGATCAATTGGTAGTTCGCGGACTGGTCCCACGTCGATCGCGAAAGTATAGAGGGGGAAAAAAAAAAACCCAAACCAAAACAGTTGTGTGTCTGTGTGCGTGTAATTGATGCTATATTTTTGTTTTAGTGCATACTGCGCCCCTAGCATCCTATCATTCCCACTTTCACAAAAAGTATTTAAAAAAAAAAAAAAAAGTAAAAAAGCGGGTCATCTTTAACCTGCGGTGGCACGTGACCTGCATCACCAGAAGTTGTGAGTTGCAATCGCAGTTTGCGATCAGAGATGTTGCGCTCTTTTATTGTTATTCTTGTTCTCATTTAGAGTTTGTTTCATGGACAATTCACAGAGGATACGGACAAAGAATGGAAATCATGGAGTGCCGGGAGAAGCAATTTCAAATGGTACACGTGAGCTACGACCGTGAACACGCTGCAAAAAGTGCCGTCCCATGCCTCCGCGTCAGGTCTCTACTAAGGTAGGCAGTGATTTGCTTTTCAGGTTGGTTGATCGAGAAAAAAGGTCAAAAAAGGTTGGCCACTCCTGATCTTCAACATCCTTTGTGTGTTGAATATGTTGTGGAAAAAAAATGCTGTCAGTGAATGAGATTTATTTGAAAAGGATGTAAGAAATAAATACAGAAATACAATTCTACAGGTACACCAACAAATATAGTACAGAAGCGTAGCGAGTCAACTCAAGATGGTTTCACTTGATTTTATCCTTTCACAGTTGAGTGTTGTGGGTCAAGAATTCGATTTATTTTAGCTTTTTTTTAATGAATCCGGAAAGTATCTCCGATCACACATGAGCTGTGGAAGGCAGCAAAAGCAATAGCAGAGTGAATTTTCCTTGTGGCCATCCATGTGCTAGCAAGTCACATTTGCTTGCGTAAAAACTGTCAAACATCTCAAGCCAAAAGCATCCGTGTCCGCCCGAGGACGCGGAGGAGCACGAGCAGCTTGTCAGCGTGAGTCCAGAATGTTGATTGTGTGATGATTTGAAGTTACCCCCCCCCTCGAAAAAAGGAGGGGTGGGGGGACGATGACGTTTTGCAGCATTTACAGTACCCTAAGAATTTCATAATTAAATTAATGGGTGTGAATGAGATGTCAAAAGATGAAACTGTTACAGGTGAGTCAGCCAACGTTCTTTGTGTTTGCGTTTTCTGGAATGGTTTTGTTCTCCGGGTGTGGCTGACGCACGTTGGTTTGGCCGAGTTAACGTTTGAATCAAGTTCCAAAGCAAGACATATTTCATCGGACATGTGTCTACATAAATATTGTAGATGCTCTAACAGCGTTTGAGATTAGAAAACAAAAGTTCGGGGCTTTTCTATTTAAAATATCAGAACACATCTCGTCAACATGACTGATTTAGAACAAGATGAAGATGTTCGTTGGCGTTGGGTCGAAAGCTCTCATGCAACAATTTGGTAAATGTCATATATATATATATTTTTTCAATAATCTATACTATGATTCAGTGCACGTGTGGGTGGACTGGGAGCTAGCGTAAAGCATTCGGGACTGCCGAGATGTGTTCTGATCTCTAGGCTACGTAAACAACCATTGCCTCCTCAAGATGAACCAGTTTTGCAATCCGCTTAAAATGTTAACGTTGGCAATACTTTTTGGCGGCTGTACTCCATGTGTGACAAATGCTGTAATTACTCCCTGGGTACAGACACACACACACACGCACATATAGAAATGCACAATATACATGCAATCAAACGTGAACATTTATGGAATAGCAGTGCAATCGTGATTTTTTTTTGGGGGGGGAGTGGGGGGGCGTAACTGGGGTGGATGTTCAGGACTGTATGTCCAATGCACATTTGCAGATTGCAGTATTCTCCCACATTCCAAAAACATGCATGGCAGGTTGATGGAACACTCTAAATTGTTCACAGGTGTGAGCGTGGATTAAAAAAAGTGGATGGATGGATGTCAGAACCGTATCTGCGTCTTTACGCTTGTGGATTCCACCTCTCTCCAGATTATTCTGGAGCTCTGACACCAGCAGAGTCCATTTAATCCCCCCCCTCCCCCCCCCAAAATCTACATTTCAAAATGGGTCAATTTTTACCCGCCACATAACATGAACGCCAAGGACACATTTCAGTTTACAACAACAACAACAAAATGGTGGTCAAATTTCACATATGTTGGTTGTGTAGACACCCCCGAGATGCAAATGCACGCATTTAAGCAATCAAAATGTCACTTTGCCAGAAAATGTCACCTGTTCATTTTGCCCATCCAAAAATTAAAACTCAAGACAGGATGAATGGAAAGTGCCCCTGCAGGAAGTGGAAGATGTTTATTATGCACCTAACAAGTTGGTTTTTATTTCCTCCACTACTATCTTTTTTTTTTTCCTCTCTCTCTGCTGTCCACACTTTGGCTTTGATCCCGCCCAACAATCTGCTCAACCTGCTTGCGTAGAGGCCTTTCCTGCCCTCTGGGTTTCAACTCCAAGGTTATTACCGTCATGCTCAAGTGCATTAGTAATAAACTCGTCTGAGCCCCCGGACCCCCCCCCCCCAAAAAAAACACTCACAACACAGGGACCACGGAGCGTCATGCTATCTTGGTCCTAGCACCCGATCTCACGCTGTGATGGAGCACTCCTCCATGTTGTCTCGGGTGTGAGCCCACACTCCACAAAAAAATAAAAAATAAAAAATACATGACAGTTTCTTTTTTTAAGATGAATGTGTGTGATCTCACCCAACAAAATTGCTTCCCCCCCTCACACCCCCATTTGTTATATGAAATGGAAATGGGAGTCTTGGAGGGTGGGGGGGTGGGGTGAAGGTAATCCCTGTGAGCGGATGGTGACTAATTAAAGCTGCCACATGAATTGCATCTTTACCTTTCGACATGCTTGTCATGGGGATGAAACGTTTACGCTGTGACTTATGTCATCATGTTAAATGAGATTTTAAGTAGGACAGGGTGATGCCGCCAGGAGCATTTATTTATTTATTTATTTATTTATTTGTCACATTTTGTCATGGGGGGAAAAGGCAAGACAAAAAAAATCAAAATAGAAAACAAGCCAAACAAAAAACACACTTGGATATCTTATTATTCACATGACTGTCCCCCGCCCTTTACTTGAGTTTTCTGAGCAAGTGCCAAAATTATAATCTGTATTATTGGCGTTTGTAAGCGTGCCGCTAACTTTACAGAAGCCAAGTGTGCTGTTCATTGTAAAGTAATGAGCCTATTTTTGACAAAGAATAAGAATAAGAAAACCTTTATTCGTCTCACAATGGAGAAATTCCTAATTTATAGCAGCAAAGTTATGAAAGGAAGAAAGTAGAAGAACAAAGAGTATAGGAGCTGCGGTAAAGGCAGCCACTCTCACGGGGCCTTCTTGAACTCATAATAAAAGTACATTTAAAAAAAAAAAATGTAAGGTGAAGAAAGCACAGATCTGTTTTAAAGACAGGGAGGAAAAAAATAAACAGTCGACAGGAAATCTTTTCCCGTTAGAAGTATCCTTTGACAAAATGACAACTTTGGATCACCTTCCCTGCCTTCCTTTCCCACATTTGTTTGTTCTCACTGACGGATCATCTGAGCTCTCTGCCACATGCCGTCTCGGAGCGCCGCTTTCGACTTTGTCTTTTCATCTATCGGTGTCACATGGTGATGCCTGATTCTATGCCCCAGGGGTTTTTTTTTGAGAGCATTTTATTATGTTCATTCACCAGGGAGTGATTCATACGTGCTACCAGATGTTAAATCCACCGTAACTCGAGTTTATGGAATTGTGAAACGGCATCAGTGTCACAATGACATGAAGTGATTCTTATGATGACACCAAAGGCACCGACATTGACTCTAAGGAATATTTCCATCGCATTCTAAATTGTTTAGATGCACCTGTAATTTCAAATGCGACTAAAGCAAGTTGAGCTAAACCATGAAGAATGGGACAATCCACGTCCTCAAACATCAATCAAGTGTAAATATCAAATGCCAAAGTATTTTGGAGCGTGTGTACGCCAGGGTGTGATATTTAGGTCTTCAGCCCTTCAGAGAATCCCGTTGCACTTTTTTGGGGCGGACAATCCAATCTTATATTTTCTCAAAAGGGTTTATGGAACGTATTCATTTACAATGGATTTTAAAATGGGATGTCTTTTTTTTTTTAATCATTTTCTGTGCCTACTTTCCCCCTGAGGATAGAACAGAGCCTTAGTCCATGCAACTGAACTCAACTGTACTTGTAGAGCACTTTAAAACAAACACCGCTGCATACATGCTGTACGTGCAGCAAAAATAATTCATACAACAACAAACAATCAAACTACATGAACAACAAAGACGGTAGAAAGCACAAAGAAACTGTCAAACTAAAAACCAAGCCTCATGCTGAGTCAAAAGCCAAAGAATAGAACTGAGTATTAAGACGAGTCGGCATGTGAAAAGGAATCCGCGCCAGTGGTTTGCCACACAAATGCTGCTTGACAAGATGTACAGCTTAACATTTTTTGAGCCCCAAAATAATGTGAGAAACAAAATGGATATGTAAATTCTTGTGTGCGTGTGTGTGTGTGTGTGTGTGTGTGTGTGTGTGTGTGTGTGTGTCGGGGCGTTGAAAACAGTGAGTCACAATCTGTCAACGGGATGCGACTGAGCTCTCAGTGCATTCCTCAGCCTGATGACCTACTTGCGCAAATGTTATTTTCCAAGAAGACAAAGGGGGGGTACTTTTATCTCATTGTCATTCCAGGCACAGCACGTCAGAAACACTGATTGTTCCAAAGACGCTGTTTGACTATTTTATGATCATTTTGCGTGTCTCTGTGTCACTGCTTTTATATCTGTGTGTGTGCGTGTGTGTGTGCGTGTGTGCGCGCGCACCCAACACTGCAAATATTTCCCCCAAAATATGCTGTATGAATGAAATGAGATTACAAAAAAATAATTGCCACATGCAATTTCCTGCTGTTCCAAGTGAGAATATGATGAGGTGTGAAGATACGGCATATGCTTGTCCATGTCTGAGCTACATATGCGTAAGTGTTTTTGTGTGGGTTTTTTGTTTGGTTTTGTTTTTTTTTTTTTTTTTTTTTGTACACGCCTTCTTTTTTTTAATTTTTATTTTTGGTATGTGTGCCGTAATGACGAGAGTGGGATATGTGCGTTCGTCTGCTAATTGCAATCAGCATTCTAAACACTTCTGTCAGGCTCCTCATCTTGATCAAATGAAGTCTCTCCAGTGGCGGTTGAAAAATTGTGCGCTCTGTGTGTGTGTCGGTTTGACAAAAATCACAGTTCGGGGTCACACCTTGGTTTGACTGGCATGGATCGGATCACTTTCAAAACAGTAAGGCAAGATATGCCGCCGTCCTATAGTGAGCAAAGGGACATTTATTTTACAGTGCACATAGAATATAAGCTTGATGCCAAATGCACTCGATGACATTTGCGCATGTTGATGCTGGAGGCGTTATTGAAAGCCTTCCCAGATTTAATTAACATTTTTGTTCCCTCCTTTTTTTATTTTTTTTATTTCAGAACACCTGCCAAAGTTGAGGTGTATGACACATACTTGAGATGCCTTCATGCTATACAGCTGCCCGATGGGTGTTCCCTCAGGTGCAAGATAAAAAGGGCATGTTCCCATTAAGTCATACAAGTACATTGCATGAAGGCAAGCACGATTCATATGTTTACGGTATGATTTAACCGCCTAATTGCTGCAAGTAGACATCCATTATCCGGATGTTGTGGAACCATGACTTAACGGACCCATTGGGGAAGGGGTCATCCGTTTCATCGAAATACGGTCTAAAAACACCCACGACAGTGCAAAATTGCTTTGCACTTTTTTTTCCTAGTCTAAAATGTTAAGCTCGGTACAACATTATTGTGGCCTAATCTGTCCAGTTCTGGAATGAACAGACTGAAACGGCGACTTTCGAAAGGACGTTTTGAGTGCATGGACTAGACACTATTTTCCGTCCGTTAAATCAAGGTTTCACTGCACGTTTATCATCTCAATACATTCCTAATCCGAGGGTGTGCAGTCAACACCGTGTTAGAGAGTCGATGACATACCTGAGCTGAAATGAGGTTGCTTCTGTCTTGTAGGCTGGAGCCTCATTCTTTGCTTCAATTTACTTTTTTATCTATTTTTGAGTTACTTTTAGTTGAAGCCGCTACTTCCCCCGCCCCACGCTTTGAACCCTGCGGCTTTAAATGTGACACCGTTACTTTATGGAGTTTTACGAATGAGCCTCATATACGTTAATTGATAGGCTTGTCACATTTGACCGATGAAATTGCCACACATTTGAATATGGACCAATGAAAGTGTATGACGAAACGTAATGATAATAACAGCTGTGTGGCAACACGAAGATCGACGTAAACATCACGTGATCAGACAGACCGGAGTTAATTTGTCTACTTTTCACAATCGTTGCGATTGTTTTTACGGCTTTTATTAAAGCAACACCTTGATTGGAATAATGACAAGTTGTTCAAAACAAGTTCCGCTGGTAGGACGCTGGGATTTTGAAGTGCATAAACGATGACGCTATGGCATGTGAAGATCGATTTAAACCGGGCTGGAGTTAATTTGTTTACTTATCACAGTAGTTGCGATTGTTTTTCTGGCTTTTATTAAAGCAGCACCTTAATTGGAAAAATGACAAGTTGTTCAAAACAAGTTCCGCTGGTAGGACGCTGGGGTTTTTAACTGCGTGAAAGATGACTTCACGACACCGCCCCTTGCAGAAGAATTAAACCATTGCTTTCAAACTCAAGGCCCGGGGGTCCAGATCTGGCCGGCCACATCATTTTATGTGGCCCGCGAACGCAAATCAAGCAGGTCAACTTCCATAACGCTTGCTAAAATCTGTACCAACATTTCTGATTCTCAAGTGTAATAAATAATAATGTTGAGATATTGCGAGCGTTACGTTACTACAGTAACTTGAACAACAGTTAACCAAACTAATATCCTTGACTTTTCATTTCAAAACGAGTGCTCCATGAATTGTGTACTGTGTCTGTAATAATACGAGGAGGTGATAAACATTTATCTGGCTTCACAGTCATCATGGCCCTCCGAGGGAAACTGTGATTACAATGTGGCCTGTGACAAAAAAAAAAAGAATTTGACACCCCTGAATTGAAGAGTTGGCAAGCATGACGATGATGTCGTTACTGCTCCTTCTGGTTTGCACAACGTGGCCTCAAAGGGGCAGCATATGTTGTGCTTTCGGTATCCTAAAGCGAATTCTCCAACATGTCAATGATATAATTAACGAGAGTTAAATTCGAATGATGAGGTTTATCGGCAGGCTGTCTCGGGGGAGGGGAGGCAACTCAGGGCAGATGGCTGGAAAAAAACCCCGTGTATGGTAAAACACGCTCACGCATAAAGCAAACATGCCTGGCTTGTACTGTGTCTTGTGATATGTATGCATGCATCAGCATCAAAGCCTGCTGAATATTCTTCTGTCTTCGTGGGTCACCTGATCTTTTCAGTCAACCAATCGTCTTTTTTTTTTTGCATTCCTTGGAGGGAAATAGAAGGAATATTTGCATGAATATGTGGTTGTCATCTTCTAGTACGTTACGTAAAGGTGAGAACAAAACCAGATGTGTTTCCTGACATATGCAAGCTTCAAAATGCAAAAACAGACTGCAACAGAAGAATCTCAATCTTCATTCAAGTGATTTACAGTGGCACTCAAAGGGCTTCACACTGTTTGTTGTCATCTTTTTCTGCAGGCGAGTTCTCCATTCGCCTGACAGCCTCTGTTGACGCTCTCTGGCGGCCGCGCATTACTGAACATGCCACCTAAATTGATGTTTGCTCACTTTTATAGCTTCCATCCTCGCTATTTTTTTTTTCTTTTTTAACATGACAGACACACTCTCGCGGAGGCAGATTATGCATGTGTTGATCTCTGCCGAGCAACATTTGTTCCTGTACGTATGAGCTCTGAATGTAAAGCTTGTTTATCAACCGCACAGGAGACGGTGTTAAAAAAATGAATTCCAAGCAGTGAGTCACACGAGTGTCTCGCTCCACTCACGTACAATGCATGGATGCCGCTGCGGAGGAGGGATGGAGTGTTTTGATCAAGTCTCCAAAATGGAGCCTACATGGACATTATGGTGTATTGACTCAGTGTTTGACTCACTACCATGTGTGTTGGGTGGATAGCTGTGACCCACAAGCACATGCTGTGTTCAGTAGAGTGAGCCGAGTGTTATAAAAGCAAGTTGCTGTGCTGAGTTGTGTAAAGTAATTGAGAAGATTTATTCAGTGGCTTTCGGGGGGAATGCAGGGCCCTATTTTCATGCTTAGTGAAAGTCTAACTGTGCAAGAGGGGAGTTTTCTTTCTTTTGGTATTTTCCAAAACAGGTGCAGGTAGAACTGGGCGTTTGCGCCGTTGTGGGAGGGAACACAGCCGACTTGTTTGCCATCCAATGGAAGCGGCTCCCCTCATTCCCACGAAAGTCAGTGCAGAGGGAGGCTTTTGGTCTTAGGCGCGCGTAGAAGGGCGCGTTTGTGCCGTTGTGGGGGGGAATGCAGGTGACTTGTTTGCCAGGTGCGTGAGGTTGTAAGTATAAATGGTGAGTTTACATTTTCAAAACAAAAAAAAAAAAGTTTGACATGACACCGAGATAGAGATTGGGAATGTGTCACCAAACAGAGAAAAAAAAGGGTCTGTCGGTTACCCGATGCCAGAGCAGCAGACCTGGGATAAAGGGATCTCTATGGACGATTTCTTCAATGAACCAAATATGCCTATTTTTGGAATGTGGGCTAAAGCCAGAGTACCCAGGGAAAACCCCCATCAGCATGCGGAGAACGTGCAAAATCCTCGCAGGAAGTTCAAAAACCCGACATCCGTTTGAGGCATATGTGCAAAGCTCTCGCTCACCATGCTGCCTCGAAAAAGCATCATAATCCTGAAAATGGTGCTGATCATCCAGAACCGATGCCAAAATGTGCCATACTTTGCTTCAGTTTGTTCTTAGCTTAACTACAACAACAAGTGTGAATACAAACCCCAGCCAAAGACAACCATTTATCCTCATGTTACCTTTGCCGCCGTGCTCCACATTCTGGCCAATCTTCATTCCAAATGGAACGTTGACACTCAGTGTGCGCGTTGGTTTTGTCTCATAAGATGCAGACTTATCCGATCATCGTTTTTGCCACCACGACCGCGACGAGCTCTTGACATGCTTTTGTTTTGTTTGGCAGCAAGTTCGTTAAATCAATAAACTGACTTCTTTACTGCCTCTTAGCAAATGGCAGTTCAAGTCGCAGCATGGGTATTCATCCACGATAGGCCGCGGACATGACAAGAAAGATTGTCATGGGGGGGAATATTGCTCAAAGTTTACACCTCCTCAAATCCAGTTGAATTCCCGATCAACAGAGTTCGCCCTGCCTGCATAGTGAGATGGAAGAGTGGCTCAATCTAACGACTCCAAATGACCCAAAATGTGCTTGCAACATGGTTCTGGGCGAGCAGTTTTTTTATGGGATACACACACAGAAGTTTTTTGACCCTAGCTTTTGCTCTGAGTTACCCATGTGGACGGTGGAGATATGTGTGAATAGGTCTCGTCTAGCCACATCCAACGGTGTATGATACGCTCCTCTGGTCATACCTCAAACCCTGACCCCTAAAAATTATTGTTTTCTATCACCGTCCCCAAACCCTGAAACCTCACGTCAACCACATACACTCTAGTGCGGGTTTTCGATCTTAAGCGCCTTTTAGCGAATCACCTAAACCCAAATACTGTATTAGCCTAAATCAACCTGCTGGTGATATTTGGTACTGCACACATCCCACTTGTTTTTAATTTTGACTGCAACTCTGGAACACAATGGCCTAGTAACCTCAGAACCAACATCGACGCTGCCATTTTCAGGGCCCCTAAATATTCTGAATGTGCTTCCGTGGCTCTACGGCCCTTTGTTCACATAAAATGGAGGACAAATTGAAGTTTTGACCACTTCTATCACACTGTTTGAACGTTAAGCTCCACCCACCTTTATTTAGTCCAACCCTGATCTTATCTGAGACTTAGGATGTGTTTGTGTGGGACCGTGTGTGTAATTATCATGCGTTGACATACCTATATTATCACGTGTAGGTGTGTCGTGCGTGGTTACAGTATTGTGTGACAAAGCACTGTCGTGCAGCAACATATTAGCAAAGGTCATGTAGCTATGGCTCGTATGTATGTATTTGTCTGTCAGCGAATATGCAAATTTATTTTATAGCTAGAAGCGCTGTCGCATGACTGGGTGCATTGCACAGGTGCACGCGCGTTTGTGTTGTCTGAGCATTCGAATTTACGGCGGTGCTCCTTTCAGCGAACCGTCACACTTGTGCGTTTTGCATTTACAATGAGATTTTGGTGGCCCCTTTTGCAGCACTTGTTTTAAAAGACCAGAGTGGCAAGAGATGAAGAATCAGTGACAAGTCTCCACAAACTGCCGTGGCCTTACATGAGAACTTCATTGTAACCGCTTGCATAATTTAATTCCAGACCAGTATATGCTGGGAAATGGCCAATCGGTGTCTCACATCAATCTGCATGTGTTTGTTGAAAGAAAGTGTCGATTATCTCCTCTGTTCATCCTTCTCTTCTTGCCTTATCTGGCCTCTTCTCCTTTCACTTCACACAAACAGTGTGTGTGTGTGTGTGTGTGTGTGTGTGTGTGTGTGTGTG
>NW_017842060.1:7073834-7078982 GCF_001891065.2 Hippocampus comes | reverse complement strand
GAGTAATATGTGTGCATATGTTTATCACTGTCTCTCTCTCTCTCTCTCTCTCTCTCTCTCTCTCTCTCTCTCTGAAGAGCTAAGACTCTCTCGTTCATCTGAACACACAAACAGTGTGTGTGTGTGTGTGTGTGTGTGTGTGTGTGTGTGTGTGTGTGTGTGTGTGTGTGTGTGTGTGTGTGATGTAACCACCTGAGAGAGGATGCTCACCTGACCCGCGACCACCAGGCTGCCAGGGAGATAATGTAACCCTCTCGGAGAGAAGATAACAGCCACCCTCCAACCCCCCACCGATAATTGTCCAGGCATACAAACACACCAGGCCGGGGGCACACAGCGAGACACTTGTGTTGCCATGGGAACTTAACCTGAAGCAAACACGCACACGCGCGCACACATGGGGTTAAATGAATGAGAAACTACCACTGTGTACTTTGACCAGGTGAGACAGTTAAAACATGGAGAAGTGATGTAAGAAGATAACAGAAAATGGATGTGTATCATCTTTTTGATTCCAGTTGAAATTGCAGGTCTATAAGAGAGAGCTTTGTCACTGGGAGGTGACTGACATGACAATTTTCTATAATTGCTGCTAATTATCTGAGTACGCTGGGTTCACTTAAGCATACTCTTTTAATCAGGGATGGGCAACTTAAATGATGATTCGGGTGGCCACAATTTTTCATCAATGCTACTGGGGAGGGGGCACATTATACCACACACATCCTAATCAGATGTATAACAAAAATGTTATATTTAATACAGTATTGATAAAATACGTGCTCTTAATATATTTCAGTTTTCATAATACATTTCACAATGCATGTGGAAAAGATTCCTTTTCAACAACAAAGGCTTTGATGCAAACAACTAAATAACCACATACTGTGATATTTTATTCCCCACTTCAAAAGGCTTCCGCGCATAAAAATTACCATTCAAGGACGGCACAAAACTGCTGAAGAGCAAAACCAACATTAAGAGCAAGAACTCAATTTTTGTGCATTTTTTTTCCACTAAAATCAACTCGCTCAAAAATGTCAATATTACATGGCATTCCGATTTTGCAACAAAAAGTGTTCCCTTTATTTTTTTGAGCAGTATATATTCGGCCAACTCACTTTGCAAGACCCGGTGGAGTCCAACCAAGCCATGTCTGCCATCTAGTGATGAATGGTGACACCTGAAGGTAAAATTATACAGTGGAACACCGCTTTTTGCCAGGTATCAGGACCGGGCCAGCCCACAGATATGGATTTTTTGTGGGTATTTGACACCCTCCAGAAGTCTACAAAAAACACTGATAAACCTTCAACATACATTTTCAACAGAGGCTATGCTCCCCCAAACCCCCACAAAAACAAAACAAAACAAAACAAAAACACACGAATGGTGCTAAGCTGCGAATATTGGGGGCCATTGTCGTAAAGGAAGCAAAGACCCCGCATGTGTATCAGCAACATAATTTAAAACTATTTCGCCTCTGTCCAAACAATGAAGTCAGCTTCGCATGCGCCAACGGACTGGCGATTTGTTTGCCACTTGCGCCTCCATCTGGTGAGACTCGTATCGGTGCGTCTCAGTAAATTAAAATAGTGTGCGGGGAAACAATTAATTTCAATCGTTCAATTCGTCAAGTGACATTTGATTCTACTACTTCACAGTTTAGAACTCGACACCCAGAGTGAAATGCTAAATGGTTTAAACATTTCATGTTGACATGGGTTATATTTGTCCGATATCGTGAACATTAAAGTGGGCGAATTCTGCCCAAAAATAGGAATTTTGAGAAAAAGACAGATTTGATTTTTTTTCACGGCGCCGTGTTTCACAATTTTTTTGCAACTGATATTTCTGACCGTGAGGCATGAAGATCACCGCGCTCTTCGCATTACGTTTGATGCCACTTGGAGGGTTTCAGCAAACGTGGGCTGTGTGCTTGCGCGTGTTGTCAGGTCGATGTGACACACTGGCACTGGTAAATTCGCTGTCAGGCTAAAAGCTCCGCTTCTCTCTCTCTCGAGTCAAGCCAGTGACTTGAAAATGCTCTCACCTGTCTCCTCTTATGAATTGAATGCACTGAAGCAAAAAAAATGGAGAAAGCTTCGAATCCCGAAAAGACACAAACATGGAGCTGAAAAGAATCGGAATGTAACAGTCGAAATGTGCAAAACTTTGAGGCTCATGATCAAGTTAAACTGAGATAGTTATACGCGACATGAAAACAAACTAATTTCGTGTTTAAGTGCTGCCTGGATGCAGTTCCCAAGTAATGCAACAGGGGGCAGCACATACCCATAAAACACTCGCGTGGTCTTTGCCAGCTAAATTTTCTGCTTTCAGCTTTTGAAAATTCACTTTAAAGTCTACATGGGGAATTTTATCCAGCCGTCTTCTATACCGCTGATCAACACTATTGTGCAAACTTACTTTTTCGAACAAATGCATTTTGTTCCGTTTCCGTTGTCCACCATGCATTCAAACAGCTATTGGTACAGCAACAACCAATTTGTAAATTACAGTATTTCCCCTCATATGATGTTTGGTTCATTATCTGTAGATTTGAGGAGACATCTGTGCATTTCAGGAATATTATACGTTAATATATATAAATTAGGCATTATTATATAGAAATTAGACCCGCGTGAGCATAAGCAGTTTGGATAATGGTGGATGAATATAGTGTATATAGATTGGAACATATATTTTAAAATTATTTGGTAAAAATAGTCTGAAGATATAGTTGATCTTCCTCATAGTGGACCAAGGAACTCTTTTCAATTTCCCATCTATCGAATCAACTTAGAATATACTCCTGACATTTACTTGTTACTTAAGGCTTATGACTTCGGTATGCTGACCTTTTAAACACAGTCAAGAAACAGTTATGCCAAGCTGTATTTTGTCCATATATTAAATTTGACCCAGTTTCAGGAGATATGTCGTTTGTTTTGGCAATGATGGTAAGCCGCTCCCTTGTTATCACCACTCAACAGTGTGTGAATTCCTTGTTCACATCAAATCAGGAAGTGAAAACACAATCATAAAACTTTGGACCGTGCCAGCAGCACTCCCTTGGTCTTTGTCAGCAATGCAGTATTTCATTGTTACTAAACCACACAAGAGATAAATAATTTTATTTAGATGCGCCTTTCATGATACCCGAGGCCACCTGACAAAGTATGGGTTAAAAAGTACAACAGAAAAAGGGTACCCACCATGAATGGTAGAGCAGGAGTGAGTGTGACTTGGAGAGGGTGCATCTTGAGATGATGAACAGTGCCTCGGTTTTATTGCGATTTAGCGTGAGCAAGTTTTTATTCATTCAGATCATAATGTTAGGATTTGTGGTAGAATTTGGAGGACCCAAGTGCAGGGAAGCAGGAAGGCAAGACCGGCGAGCAGCAGGAATCTAAAAAAAATTATTTATTTGACAAAAAAACAAAAACTCAAACAAGGTACTGGGATGAAACAAAACACCAAACTCACCAAGTCTCACAAATAAAGATTGAAAGAAAGAAAGAAACAAAACATTCATTGCCATGGGGAAAACGAGGACACATAAAGGCTTTAACATGTGATAGCAACAAATGAGTGAACCAGCAAAGATGGAAAACAAGGGAATTTATGGTGCATTCGAGGAAGGTGGGAAGTCAGAGTATTATGACTTCCGATCAGGAAAAGTGCACTAGAAAACTCCTTTGAACTGGGAGATCCGAGTTAGCATTTTACATTTTTATTACATTCTTTCAATTATTTGACAGAACTTCACATAACACAATGTGATTCATACTGACAATGATATGTCAATTTCTCCATGCATGAAGTTACTTGATGAAATGAATAAAATTATGAAGGTTTGCTGGAGGTCAAAATGCGTTGTGATGAACCAGAGCAACAAAGAATTTATCTGAATCAGCCTTCTTTGTTGTTTACATTCGTCTCAAACACTTTGAGGCCGGAACCGGGACGATCCGAGAGGGATAAATTCAACTTCCCACCTTTCCCGAATGCAACATTAATGCAAGCAAACTGACGAGACAACGAGGAACACCTGGACAAGACATAAGTAAGCTGAGGGAGCTGATTGGGAGACACAAGAGACTCGGCTGACGACAAAAGGTGGAAACCAAAACCTAATGAGCAAAACCTGAACAAAGGCACACAAGAAAAAAAAGTCAAAGAAAGAAAATCAACAAAAGCACAGCTCATGGCACATAAAGTCATCCAGCCAAGTGGGGAGGGAAAAGGTAGGAGCGGGATTGGAGAAGATGTTGACCTGTGTGTCATTTGCATGGCGGTGAGTGAATCCCATGGTGGCGGAGGATTGAGCCCAGGGGTAGCACATTGATCGTGAAAAGAGTCTAATCACACTCAGTTCTCTGGAATTCCTTCAGCAAAACCTTCATTTCTGCATTATAACAACTAGGATTGATATCAACAGAATTTTCATGAAAGGGTCAAGAGCTCCGGAACCATTCACAATATTCTGTGTGAACCCCTGAGGTTTTAGTCCATATCCGTCGAGGATTTGGGCATCCTCAGACGAATTGCAAACAATTTGTCTTCCAGAGTCGATGCGCTTCAAGGTACAGTTGAAGGCCCCGTTGGAATTCCCTTCCAACTGGCTACGAATGGTTACCCAGCCGCCTTCTTCCACACTTTTAAAAGTGCTCTGCCTTCCAGGTGCCTCCGGTTGGCTTTGGGACGCGTGAGACCACAACACTTCTGCATCCGGATAGACGTCGCTGAACGTGCAGACAGGGCCGTCCTTCGTCAAAACGCCTTTGACCGTCCCGCAGCACTCTGTCGAGCACACCATCAGGTTGGAAACGATGTTTACACTTGGACAAATCTTGAAACAATGCATTGATTCAAGAAGCTCCTTTCTTTCAAAAGGATCCCAGGGTGGCAAATGGGTCAATATCACTATCAAGAGCTTTTGCAGAATAATGTAAATGTAGCAGAATAAAGAAAGTGAAGTTTTATCAGAAGAAGCCAAACATCTTTTTTACACGGTGCACTCTTAAAACATCCATCGAGCCATTTATTCTGTCGCATCTAAAATACACCGAAAGGGGATAATTTTAACCCAATTAAGCCTTCAATCGTCACGTCAATTTAATAAAAAAAAAAAAAAAAAAAAAA
>NW_017842060.1:7067185-7073361 GCF_001891065.2 Hippocampus comes | reverse complement strand
TTTTAACCAAATAAGACTTTTTGGACGAACTTAAATTAAAAAAAAAAAAAAAAAAAAAAAAAGTCATTGTCCACCCCGTCAACAAGCTCACATATGTATTTTGCTCATTGCGTGTATATTTGTCTGCTTGCAGATATTTATCCAAGTATGGGACCTTAGCCAATTTGGATTTCCAATCTCATAACATGTAATTACGATGGATATGGAAAAAAAGGGTTTTTTGTGGTGAAATAGGAAAGTCTCATTATATCGACCCAAATGTAGGATTTTCTTTTTCTTGTGTGGCTTCTCCTTTAGTTGTGCACTTTTAACCCACTCTGTGAAATGTATATTGACACGAGTATATTTCAAAAGTATGTTTCTCAGGTTAATTGAAGACTCAAAGTATCCCATAGGTGTGGATGTGAAGGGTTGTTGTTTGGCTGGCGAGTGGCGTTTTTAGTATGACTTACAAAAAGTCTCATGTCTTAAAATTGGCGACTTAAGTCTGACTCAAGCCTAATCATGTGACTGGAGTCACCGACCTTTGGATTTTAGTCGGTGAGTCTTATTTTATGCATGGTTCTTATTCAATGGGAAAGTCTTCTACCAAGGCAGTAAGGTGGCCATTCTGTGTGAGCTCAGTGTGAATAATGCACTCTGTTTTTTGAATGCTTTAAATGGAGAGAGAATCTCGTGCTGGTGTTGCTGATGCTCTTGTGGACTGACCTTGCAGTTCTATCCAGCTGTATCCATGTGAAATTCCCCAGTTGGAGCGCAGTTTGCACATGTAGCGGTTTGAAGCGCCGCTATCCTCCGGCAGCACTTTTTCAAAGATGAGCGACAGCTGGCCTTTTTGATACTCGCAGCGGAAGTCGCTTTTGGTATTTTTGCTGTGCTTCAATTCCCCCCCACTGTTCACTTGACACAAAGGCTTGTGGTTTTGGGACCACTCCATGTGTTTGACTGAGAGCCCATCCCTCTGTTTTGACACGTTGCAGCGTATTGTCACTGACTTGCCACACTCGGCTGTAACGTTGCTGACGCTCACCAACCCTGCAAACAAATGCACAGACAATACATTGACAATTCATAAATTTGTCATAACACTTGCTGCTGGCCTCTGAGAAAAAGAGGGAAGCCTGTGAGTGAAATACTAGCTCGAGACAGCATCAAAATCAATTAGGACAAAGATAGATGCGTACCTTGTGTTCCAAGAGTCAATTCAGTTAGAAAGCAGACAAAGAGCAGGCTTGTGAATTTCATCTTTGGTCCGCACCGTGGAATGGAACGTGTATTAAGAAGATGGCAGAGGGACGAAGACCTTTTGCTTTCAGTTTCTTCATGCTGCGGCACACAGTTCCCGGAGTTCACCATGTTAATGATTCATGAATCGTGAAGAAACACAAACAGGGTTTCTCACATGAGGGATTCTGGACAATGAGTAAAGCTGTGGAGAAAATGGTGGATGTGTGTGAGAAAGTCAGCATTTTCAGATCCTTTTTGATGGGGCAGTAACAGTTGAAATCAAAAGGCACTTTGTGTGAAAGCCTTTGATATGTTGCAAGAGTCCATTTCGGCCGGTTTACAATGAAGACTGCTGATTGTTAAATTCACAGGCAAGACTTGGTCAAGGGCTCCCTCTGCAGGAGTTTCAAACTCAATTTACTTCAGGAGCTTCGATGATCGCAATTTGATGTTCAGTGGGGCGAAACAGTATATTTGTGGCGATGACAAGTGCGTTTTGACAATATTGACATGTATTGATAATCTTGTGGGTGGCCCGGTGGTCCAGTGGTTAGCACGTCAACCTCACAGTGCAGTGGTACCGGGTTCAATTCCGGATTCAGCCTCCGTGTGTGGAGTTTGCATATTCTCCCGGGCCTGCGTGGGTTTTCTCCGGGTACTCCTGTTTCCTCCCCCAAAAATATGCATGACAGGCTGATTGAACACTTCAAATTGTCCCCTGGTGTGAGAATGAGCGCGGATGGTTGTTCGTCTCTGTGTGCCCCGGTTCAGGGTGTCCCCCGCTTACTGCCCGGAGACAGCTGGGATAGGTTCCAGCACTAGCCGCGACCCTTGTGAGGATAAAGTGGATCAGAAAATGGATGGAGAGACAGTTCAAAATAGCTCGTGCACTCAAACGTTCTAAGATGGCTCCAGTTTGACCCCGTTTTCTTTATTTCCCGTGTTCAAACTTAAGAGGTGAATCCAAACATTTTTTTTTTCCAATGCCATGTGTGCACTTCCACACTAGTGTGCAAATACGTTGTCACTTCCTACACCTTACTTGGCTTGCAGTGTTGCAGTTTAGTTTACAGGGCATGTCAACTTTTATCCTGGAAATGTAATTGCTTCGGGGACCAGATTACCCGTAATGCTGAGTATTATCTGTGGCTTTAGTGGGATTTACTGCAGGTCTGCTAAACTGCTGAAGTTTGAAAACGGTTAAATAAATGTTGACACTAATCCTACGGTCACAGTCCCACCTCTTAATGGTGAGGTCGGGTGAGACACGGGTGGTCCCGGTGAGGGATGACACTGACTAATAATGTGACGGCCCACTCCCTTTCTTCCCATTCTTATTGTTAGCAAGACGCTGGTGGAAAACCTTCGTGTCATCCAAGGATTTTCATTTCAGACTTCCAGGACAACGAAAGAGGCTGTGACCCTGCGGTCTACATAACCAGTTATAGAGTGTATTCACTATAGGAATCACAAACCTACATTCATAACCTTAATTCTAATATTTTTTTTGAAATTGGATTAATTTTACCCCAACAGTCCATTCTCTTCATTTCATAGTGTTTCTTTAATCTTAGCTTAAGGCCACTCTGGTCACCAGCATACCCCCGCAGTTCCAGTCTGACCTGTTTGCTTGGTCTTGTGCGGTTATACAGACGAATTTGGAATGTCCACCTTTAAAAGAATTAAAAAATGCCTCACCCTCATTTGCCGACAATACTAGCAAACAGAAGCAGAGGGAAATGGACCTTAAGCAGTCAAAATGATTCACAAGCAACGCGGAATTAGCAACATTTTTGCTCAATGGGTACGTTCATCACATCTTTTTGATTTTGAATTGATTTTACATTCCAAAAAACAAAACTTCAACCCGCTAACATTTAGTACGACTCTTATTAGGGAGAAGTCATCCTACCAACTTAGCATCCGTGGCTGACATTGGCTTGTTTTTACAATACCAATGCTAGCTTAGCATTGCTACCCCTGCACAATCGGGTATCATATTGGTAACATGGAACAGACCCAGATGATTTGCGGCTGTCCTAAACACACCAGGCTCCTCCCATCCCCCAAAACGCCATAGCTAATGTAGGATGAGCTGGAATTGGAGGCAAGCCAATCACAGATTTAGGACAAACAGAAATAGTATATGTGGTTTATTTTAGGATCACACTAAGACCTGACGATTTGGCCCCAGGCCTTGCTAAGTCTTCTTTTTAATTTGGAGAGAATTAAAAAAAAAAATGCTGCAGCGAGTCTTCTTTTTAATTTGGAGAGAATTAAAAAAAAATGCTGCTCTCCTCGAGATCCATTACAAAAATGTTGATGCTCGATTCTAATACACCGTTAGAAATATATTAATCTAACAATGTTGCTGCATTTGGAGTTGGCAGTAGTAATCATACTGTACACATGTTGTATATTGTACATATGTTGCTTTTATCATTTACTCTCAATAGATTTTGATTAATAAATACAATTCAAAAAGGAGAATATGTATTAAAAAAACCCAGTTTTAAAATATTCACTTTACAGAGAAGCATATGAGAAAATAATGTCAGATGGACTGGTCATGAATATTTTCCATACAATAGTTTCCATTTTCAACACTTTTCCAGACTTGGAAGTTTATTAAATCAAATGCAATACTTTTCCATACTTGTGTATACCTTGAATTTTGGTAAATGTCATTCATCCGCTGCACCGCCTGCAAACGGAGACCCCCAAGGTTCCATACTTGGTCCTTTCCTCTTTTCTCTGTATCTGTTCCCCTTCGGAACCATTAGTAAGATATGGCACTTCGTTTCACTTTTATGCAAATGACACATGAATCTGACTGTCACCAAGTGTCCCTAAATTGTGTGGCGCCTTTTTAGAGTGTCTGAAGGACATTGACGCTGGGATGGCTCTGAATCTTTTTTGAATTTCAGTGCAAGTAAAACCGAAGTAATAATATTTGGACTCAGTGGTACCCCTGATGACCCTCTTGACCTAGGTTCCCTACCTCTCCATATCAAAAACACCGTTACTAATTTGCAGGTAAAAACTGACGCTGATTTTAAAATGGATCATTTTGGAGATGAAAGCCATCTCTTTTCAAATGACAATTTCATTGAAGGTCGAGCCTTTTCTTTAGTTTCATGATTTTGAAAGCTTTTGTCTCCACCAGACTGGAGTCGTGTAATGTCCTATCTGTAGGCGGCAGCCAGGCTTCCCACCCTCCATAATTAGTCCAGAACACCGCTGCCTGACTTTTATCTGGAGCACTTCTCACCTATACTGGTGTATCTCCACTGGCTCCAAATGTTGCAGCCACCAAAATCTGGAATGAGCTGCCCCTCTCCCACCCTCTTTAGATTTAAACAAGAGACTTCAGAGGGGTGTTCCAAGTGGCCAATAGAGCTGGTAGAAACAAAGCTTCACTGTATCAGTAATTAGACCCTCGGCTTCCACGTTAACATGGAGGGCATTGTGCTTCTCCATCTGCGGTTTTGTCACACATCAATCGCACCATTTATCCGCAGCATGTGCTGGGGCTTTTTGAAGAATGTAACAACATAATTGTGATCAGAGAGCAGCTGTGTGTCACAGCTGGCAGCGACTTTGAAGGGAAGGATCAGAATAAGATAGTCGCTTGATATGTGTGTAATGTCTTGGCAGAGGAAGTCGTCGTCACGGAGAGATCGGCTTAATTATGGTGGAAGTTCATGTCAAATGCAAATCAAAGGAATTCATTAAGGCAATTTCCAAGCCTCAAGTCAAGTTGAAATGACAGCGTTTCCTCCGTGGGTGGGGGTTTGGGTTCATACTAAATTCCGGAGGTTCAGGTACACTTCGTGGTGGCTTGGCTCCCGTTGGCTACAACATAACTTGAGCTGCGTGCTGCCATTCTCCCGTCCATCATCTTTCTATGCCACTTGTCATCATTTGAGTTCTCAGTTGAACACGCGCCAATCACAGCAGACTTTGTGCAAGAGTCGTGGTGCACCTTGAACTGGTCACTCGTCAGTCGCAAGGCACATACAGACAAACAAGCATTTACCTAAACATTCACACCTATGGACAATTTGAGTCTTGAATGAACCTAAAACAAAAACCCCTAAAGCATAAGGAGAAAATACAAACTTCACAAAGGACAGCTGAATTTTCAATCCTTGAGCCTCGCCCTCAGAGGCAAACAGGAACTTTAAGGACAATCATAATAATTATGACTTAACTCTTTCATTCCACAAGACGTCGCGGGCCACATTTTAGTTACCGTTTTCCTTGGAGGGCCGTTATGAGTGAAACCACATAAAGAAGTCAAGGAATAACGGTTTATTCTCCTATTGTTTAAGTTACTGTAATGAGAGGTTTAATAACAATAACAATAACAAGAAAATGCTTACAGTATCACTCTTATTTATTACAAATGAGAAGTTTAAATTTTGGTCGAGATTTTAGCAAGCATCATGAAATGAAAGTAGCCATCTTTGATTTGCTTTCGCGGGCCACATAAAATGATGCGGCGGGTCAGATCTGGCCTCAAAAATATTTTGATCCATCCAACCCACTCCCTCTTGTTGACTGAGCCACACCAGCGTGTCTTCCTGTCACATCTACCTTACTTAAACAAGGATATCTGGCCAATTTCTTCAATTCTACCGCTCCATATCAACATGTAATTATCATTACCAGGCCTAATTTCTGCTGCATTTAACCTTAAGTCACCTGTTAAGTTGTTAGGTAAGAGTTAACAATTTTTTTTTCAAGCTAGGAAACATTACAGGTGGTCAGATAGTATCCCTGTCATTTTTTTAGTCGCAAAGAGAGACGCATGTTTTTGCTATGCACATCGTAAAGCTAAGTTGCTACGATGTGTGCGTGTGTGTGTGAGTGTGAGTGTGCGTGTGTGTGTGTGTGTGTGTGTGTGTGTGTGTGTGTGTGTGTGTGTGTGTGTGTGCGTGCGTGTG
>NW_017842060.1:7007743-7067080 GCF_001891065.2 Hippocampus comes | reverse complement strand
GGTGTGAGGTGTGGTGGGGGGGTGGTGTGTGAGTGTGTGTGTGTGTGTGTGTGTGTGTGTGTGTGTGTGTGTGTGTGTGTGTGTGCGTGCGTGTGTGATTGCATGCCTGATTTTTGAATGTTAAAATGTGAACGCCCCAACACTGCCTCCTCGATCAAATGCCCCCTTATCATCTGTACCCTTGCCCCAAAACTTACCTGCTCCCCTAATCTTGTGATCTTTGAATCACCCGTTGTAAACTGCCTCCTCTCTTATTGCTACATTACTCTACCCAAATCTTTATTTTTGGCAGGACCCCCAGATGAGATTCTAGGTTCTAAAAGCTACTTTATGATCGGATGATTAAAAGTGGTTCAAATGGCCTCCGTCCAGACATCTACTTCAAGCAAGTGCTCGTAGATTTTCATTGCCAGACCCTTAACAAGGGGATCATTTGTTTGATTGTAAAAGACGTTATTGTCCTAATTAGTAGGAGCAGCGCAGCATTCCGAGAAGCACATTTGTTGTGTTATTTTTATTAATCAGGCTTTTACAAATGATTGCATCTTCATCCGCCATGTGTTTGCAGTAAATCGGTTCTATTGCATAGCGCAGCAAAATGACAATAACATCCTTTGTAACACTTAAAGATAACAGTCATTGGCTGGCGTACAAGTTCATACTCTTGACGTGTGGATTCTGGTGATCTAAATAGGCTCTGGTGTTCAGCCCAGTGGCAGCAAAAAAACTACAACACAATGGCAAGGAAGCACATTTCCTGTTCTCTGTATTGAGAAGTGATTGTGTTCTACAGGAAAGTACTTTCCTTCTAATAGTTCCCCTGTGTACAAATTTTCATTTGTAAATGAACTCGGGGTAAAATCCATGTTCTGGACAATATTTACTTCTCGGTAGCTTCTCATCAATCACTGTGTATTTCGGTTAAAACCCCTCAATGAGGGCAGGATTTACATACATCTCAAGTGCCTGTGCCAATTTAGTGTCGATATCAGAATGTTTGTATGTACTCGTCAAGCGACATTTATCTAAAGTCAGTCGCCTCTGTCATAGCTAAACCATTAAAAATAAAAACCGATAGCATTGTCTGTTAGCACTAATGCACAAGATGAATGACTATACAACAGGGTGGCCTCTGTGACTTGCGGCCCTAATGGTGCTAAGGATGTTTCACCGATTGTTGCACTGTGTATTCGGTTGGTGGACTCATTAACATAAACACCATGTCAAAACACAAATATTAAGCTCCATACACAAAGGTCTGATACAGTATGCTGCCAGAAAAGTGTCAGATTTAAAGCCTTGCAGTGTAACGGACGGCATTTATCCCTCGTTTACTGCGGGGGTTAATTTCAGGAGATTTAAATCTATTTTCATGCTTCGGGGATACAGTACCAAAATAAACACATGAGACGCAGGTATTATTTTTGTCCACTTGGGGCCGCCATTTTCACGTTCTGCACTGTAGTAGCCGTGACATTGATTGCGTGTGTGACTTCAAAAGGTGGGTCTGGTCTGTTGAGTGATGTGAAAGTGAGCGAATGAGAAGGTGGGGTTGGCTAGCTGTTAACTGGCTCAACCGCTCTGCATGATGAGTGGCGGCTTCAATTGAGGCCAACCATCAAGGCAATAATTCATGTGTCCCCTTGGGTCCGGGTCTCAGACTATGAGAATAATTTAAAAATATTTTTTTGGGGGGGGACCACGGTTTTGTATGGATTGTATTTAATACCTGTTTCTATGCTGGTCCACTGAAAAATGATTTTCTATGAACATTTTCTCTAGGTAGCACTTTAGTGCTACCTACAGAAATGTAGGGGTGTTAAGTAATTTTCTAAGAGCGTGTTTGAAAGCATGACCATATATTCCATTGCCTCTATTTTGATGCATTACAACTCCCTGCCATTATTGTTTGGCCTTGGCAGAGGTCTGCCCAGTGCTCTTGTTGCTCAACATTTATGCGGTTTCAGATCTCGTTTTCATGGAAACCGTCTGAAAAATTGATTATGTGTAAACTGAACTACTTTCTTCTTCTTCTTTTATAAATTCCACTGTGGTTTACCAGCCACTAACACCGTGTTCAATGTAGTTTGTCTGAAAGACTAAAATCAGCAGATTCCAAGCAACGGCCTTGCTGGAGGGAAGGGACGGCTTACCAATTGGGACTAGGCTAGTTGAGGAACAGTGGCGGTGTCGAATGTAAAACGACCCGAATGGAAAAGCAGCCGCATGCCAACATCAATAAAGGCAGCGCTGCAACAGATCCATCCAGCTATTGTTCACCGAGACGAATTCAGGAACCAAACGTGTGCGGCCCATTTCTGCAAAAAGGAAGCAAACCTCACATCTCCCAACAAGCAGAATACTTGCCGCGTGTGTATTTTTTTTTTTTTTTCTTAACTCGGCATTCATTTTAAAGCAAACGAGCAGAAAAAGGAACACTGTGGTTTTCATTCCCTACAGATTTTTTTTTTCTTTTTTCACAATTTCATATGACAACAGCTGTCAGCAGCAGTTGTCTGCCGCTGTCGAGAATGTCACCCGTCTTTGAACGCGGCTCTATAGCTTTAGGTGCTCGCTTCCGCGAGCGAGGAGAATGAAAAGCGGCCGGTCGGGTCAGTCATTTGAAATCACTTAAACCGGCAGCAAGGCTGTCAAGCGCTGTTGTCACACTTGATGTCACAGAGTAAAGTGTGTTGTCGCAGGCAAAGAGAGATGCAAGTGCAGACGGAAACAGATCACTTGGTGACGGGTTACTAATCTTTTGCACTTTTCCTCAGGGAAGTGGCAAAAAAAAAAACAAACAAAAAAAAAAAGATGCTTTTCCACCAGTTGCCAACCTTGTACACAAAGGAGTCTCCTCCTCGAGGTTCCATTCAATTCAATGGGAACAAATGATTTGAGATAAAAGTGGTTCAAATCAAACTTGTATCTTGAGGCACCACCGCAGCTATTTTCTGTAGCTTTTTACAGATTTTTATCACTTTGCACCATACACATTACAAAAAAAATAAAATTAAGGCTCGATAGCGAGGACCCCCCCTTGTCAAAATTTGGTCATTTTCATATCTTGCCACAAATTCAAAGCAAGATGCTTTCCAAATGTTTTTGCAACTGTTGTTTTTCTGTGGATTTCCCAAATACTCTGCGAATGACACACAATCATTTTGAAGTTTCAAATAGGTTTGTGACCACTTCTCAAATAGTTGATGGCTTTAAACTTATGCGCTGGTCATGTGCATCATTAAGTTCAGACAATCGGAGAAAAATATAATTTGCCTAATAATTTGGAACACTCTATATTTGTCACGTTGCATACAAGGCAGGAAACAAGGACTGCTTCGTATGCAAACAGAGCGAACAAGAATAAGTGGATCCCCGAAGCAGCAGACACTGACAAGGCCTTCGTCTCAAAAAAATAATATTTATTACAAACGAAAAAATACCGTCTTAAAGGACAACAGAAAACGCTGGTCAAAACAAGAACCAGGAAAATAATGTAACGAGAAAACACAAAGCGCTTGCAAAGAACGGCAAGGAAAAGGATAAGATAATGTACTAGCTCAAATATGCGTCTTTAATTAATCCCGATGGGATGAAGAAAGTGTAAGCGAACAATAATCGAATACGAGTAAGGTTAACGAGCATGGGCAATAGCAGTGGCACGGCAAGCAATACTCCGGCAATGAGTCGACAGCCGGAGCGCCTAGATAAAGCAGGTGTAATCACAGACAAATGGGCAGCAGGGGTGCAGGCAGGAATAAAGGACAACAGAAAACGCTGGTCAAAACAAGAACCAGGAAAATAATGTAACGAGAAAACACAAAGCGCTTGCAAAGAACGGCAAGGAAAAGGATAAGATAATGTACTAGCTCAAATATGCGTCTTTAAATAATCCCGATGGGATGAAGAAAGTGTAAGCGAACAATAATCGAATACGAGTAAGGTTAACGAGCATGGGCAATAGCAGTGGCACGGCAAGCAATACTCCGGCAATGAGTCGACAGCCGGAGCGCCTAGATAAAGCAGGTGTAATCACAGACAAATGGGCAGCAGGTGTGCAGGCGGCAGAGTGAACGCCTGCCACCTGCTGTCTAATACGGAACATGACAATATTATTCACTTGTTCAAATGGTTTTGTTCTTTTTTTTCCAAATTGTTGACCAATATTAAATGTAGGACTGGCTTGCTGTCTTTGCCAATGCAATGTTAATAATGGCTCATCAAACATGCAGTTTTATTGATTTCCTGACAAGTGGTGGTTTTGGAAAGGCAATGTTTTCACTCATTAGCTAAATTCACGCCGTGCATTTATTTAACGGTAAATATAAATGTAACTGCATCACAGGCTTGGGACTCAAGCATGACGACCGCTGCGCTAAAAGCTTGGGTCGCCAACTCACAGGCTAGCACACTCTTTGAAAGCTTCAAGTAGTGAATTTTTGATAACGTACACTTGCCCGCCACAAGCTAGCATCCGTTCACCCCACGAAAACCTCACTCTCACACCGGGTCACCACACCACCTTAACCGATTCCTGTGCCGTTCAGCCGCACCTCGCTGCAGACCTGCGCCGCAGGAATCGAGAGCGCTAACCACTGAGCTAAAACCCCAAGCTGCCAAATCTGCGCCCAACACCCACTTTGAAAGCTTTCGAGGAGTGAGGTATTTATGAATTTACACTTAGCGCAAGCTGTCATCCATTACATAATGATAAATGGTGAAAATGGACTCCAGGAAGAATCGTAATCACGTCAGCTAAAGCTAATGGATATCCATGTAATGGAAAAGAGATGCGTAGAGAACATCTCCACTATTCAAAGCTGCTCTTAAAGTTGTCTGTGCTTTAAAGAAGGGCTCCAGTGACACTTACCTCCGTCCTTGTCTGATGGCTGATGGTGTCGGAGTGGCGGCCTGCCCATCTCCAACACTTTCTTCTACAGCGTGGCAACAGTGCTGACTCACTTCCGGTTAAGACCTCTATTGTCTCCCAGATATCCTTCCCTTCCCGTCACAAATACCAACTATGCGGCCAAGTTGGAGCGTACTGTCTTTGCCGTCTTCCTACCTACCTTCCTTCCTTCCTTCCTCCTGCCTTCAAATGTAATAACATGTTTGTAATGACTTTCTATGTTCACACACTGACCTGCAAGTACAGGAAATGATCCATATTACCGTACAGTGAAATCTCTCTTGAAATGCCCAAGTTTTCCCTCTTGTCTGTTCTCATCCGCGTTCTCGATTATTGCTAAATTAGGTGCTTGCGCTCATCAAGGTTTCTTTTTCATTCACTGAATTTTAAGCTAAGCACACAGAGCCAACATGCCATCTATCGGTCAACATGTAAACAGGGTCCATGCACGACGTATTCCTCTTCGTTCAGAACAAGTTGATAATTTTATGTTCCGAAAATTCAACCTTTGAAATGTTTATAGTTCTGCTGTTTTGTTGTTATTTTTAATTCTTTGGACTTTACTGCATTCCTTGAAAAGTGGTGATACTATCAGATATTTTTAGGGACAGTATTTTCTGCACGCTTTGGATTATAAAGCACACCTTCAACGAATGGCCTATTTCAAAACTGTTTTCATATATAGGGCGCACTGCATTATAAGGCGCATAGAATACAGACAATAGAATAATGGCTGCGGTTGCGCTGTGCATCCACCAGATGGAACTACACTAAAAAGAATACAATACAAGACAGCTTTATTAATATAGAGCCTCGGCTGCGGTTAGGTTATCCATCCACTAGATGAAGCTATGCTAAAGGGAATACAATACAATACAGCTTTATTGATATTGAGCCTTCACAAAAGCTGCAGCTGTAACAAAACGCTATATAGAACATTTAAAATACTACATCCAAGAAATCAGAATAGTGATCTACCTGTAGCTCCCTCAGGATGTCATTTCATTAACCATAATAACCTTGATACAGACACCTACGGTCTCTTAATATGTATAATTGATCATTTGTCATTCTTATCAATTGGACAATGAAGTTCCTCGGTGATTGAAAAAGTTGTTCTCCGGGTCTACATCGTGCTCCATATCTTGTGTCTTGTGCTCAGTATATTGAAAGGTTTGCAGCTCTAGATTGTCATATTCACTAAACCACTGAGTTCCTGAGCATTTGTTTATGGAAATCCTACATGTGAACAAGGGACTTCTTTCAGTGTGTCATTGTTGTGTGTAGTTTACCTTAATGTGGATCATTAGTTTTCTCAGTCCAGCTGTATCTTCCAGGAATTCCAGGAAAAGACGTTGTTCTGTGGAGCCAAAATCCATTCCATCAGACTCACCTCAGGACATCACTGATTGAAATGAAAAATGATGTGAAACAAAATCCCAGCTGGCAAAGATGTTTTTTTTGTTGTTGTCATTGTTGTTGTTTTGGGTAGTGTGGTTTCCAACGTGCTCTAGCTACATACAGTATACACACATCCAGCTCTCCCTCTTCCGTTATCTCTGAAAGGCCACTCTGCCCCATTAAGTAGGTTCTGCTGTGTGGGTTGAGACGTCTACGTTAAAATGTTCATTTCCTCTCAGCGTGTTTCCATTAGGTTGCTCAAGCACTCCGGCATGCCAGCTCGGGCCCAATTTATTCTGCCACAATGTGCTGCTGCTGCTGTATGAGTGGCCATGTAATGAGTGCTTAATGGGCCTCTGTCGGTTACATGGTGTCGGGGTGTTTATGAGGAGAGTTACACTAATGTGCCACAGGAGCTTCAGTGGACAAAACTTGCAGTATTTCACCTGCTTTTAATCTCTTGAATCACAAAGTACTTGTCGTACTAAACATTTTTTTATCACCATACTGAGAGAGAAAGAAAGAGATTAATGCAAACGATGCAGTATACGCACCATATAAGAATACTGTCGTTCATATATTCTTTATCCTCTGTGAAAAATAACCACTATTGATTCTGTACTGGGGAGCTGAGAGAGGGACTGAGCCTCCAGTCTTATACTGCCCCCACGTGGCAACGGAACACACCAGAAATAAAGGAGATAATTGATTGAATGATGAATGGCATTTCCATTCATTTCAACGGTGGACAGATTTTTCGAGATCCAAGTATTTTGCTCCATGAGCCTGATCAAGGAGAAAATAAAACTTGTATCTCGAGGCACCAATGTAGAGGAGGAAATCAACAGAGCCTCTGCTCTGCATCCAATAAGTGCACTGCATTTTATTTCTCATTTGCATCAAGTAGTAGTTCATCACTAATAATCATGTTAACATTTTTTTTTTTTTAAACATAGTAAAACTAACTATAATTAGGAATGAACATGCCCTTCGTTTTCATCTTTGACAATTAATAACCTGCAAGAGCTTTTGGACTTCATTTCAATTAAACTGAATTCTCTATTGCTGTGCGCCCGTACAGAAGAAGTTCAGTAGTTTGAGAATTGCAATTTACTGTTTGACACAATCCATAGTGACCTCTTTTTTTTTTTTTTTTTTTTAATCTTTCATTCGAAAAATACTCCATATATCATAACGAACAAACCTGCTCTACAAACAAATTAAAACGACTCCATTTAAAAAGCCATCAAAATGAAAAAAAAAAAAAACGAACTAATGAAAAATCAAATCTGGTATGACCTTGATGTAGACAAAGACCATAATACTCACAGGAATTTATTCTTTATCTTTGGCAAAAAAGAAAAAAAAAAAGATTTGGCATCTCTATTTATTTCACTGGGAAAGACGTTTGAGGTACAGAATGTGAAGAAAAAAATGTGAGCGTTTTTAATTTGCCCTGATTGCCCTTTAATTCCAACGCCAATGACAATGAAGAGCTCAGACAAAACATGCTTTCTGCCTACGCTGTGGCGCATGAATTATTAGCGCAACCTTGGACTTAATGAGGTTCATTCGGAGGTGAGGCTGCCAACAGCTGAGCGTGAGTGACTTCGGTCATTCTCGCAACATGGCCGCCTCAGCACCATGCGTGTCGAGTTTTCTCGCCAGTTCGCCTCCTCCGATAAACTCCTCCTCCCAGCGGCCGACCGGAGGCTTGCTTGTTGGCAGTATGAAGGGATTTCTTTGCTTGCGCAGTACTCTGCCATCAATCCTGTTTGCCATGCTTCAGTCCCCGGCTGCCCCCCCCCTCCCCCCGCCTCCTCTTACCCCTTTCCATCCCTGTGCCATCCATCCTCCAGTTTCTACTCTTCACATCCATCCATCTTTCTTTACGCTGCCTCGTTGGATTGATCGTGTTGAGCTTGGGGGATGGGGGGGAGGCAGGCATCCTCTAGGGACAAACACAGCAACACTAGAGTGCCAGGCCTTGTGTTTTTAATGAAAGGCTTTAACACAGTAGCCCCCCCCCCCCCCGCCCCCATGCTCGTGTTGCACATTCAAACAGACAAGCTGTACCAACTTACCCTTGATGGAGAAATTGAAAGGAGTCAGCTCATTAAACAAACCATTTCATGGAAGACTTGTTCATTGTGCTTTACGGCAAAGCAGTGTTTTGGGCGGAAATGAGCTCTTTTGTGAGATGCTTGTGTCAAAAGCGAGAGTAAGAGAAAGATTCTCATGTCTTATGAGGTGGAATCTATATAAAGTCTTGATTATTGCTCGACAAGAAGGTTGTGGGTGAAGATGATGCATGTTCTGGTTACTATATGATGCGCCCAGCGCGTTTACATGAATTTGTTCTATATAGGCCGCGATCTCTATAGCTGCAATAAAAGTGGCCGAAAATAACAGGCCACAAATCATAGCCTCTGTTAAGTAATTCACTTTTTTCTTTTGTGCCTCTCCTGGTTCTTATGGTTTATTGTAATCATCTTTTGAGCTCCAACAAGCAAATGCGGCGGTTGTGGAGAAGCAGTTAAACAGCGTGTGTTTGGCAGCTGTGGGAATGGCTACTGAGGGCAGAGGAGTAACAAGAGAGGCCAAACTCGATCGTAAGAATCCGCCATTCATTGATTTTCTGTAGGGCTTTATTCCTACTTTTACTTTCTATTGTTAACAACAAACACTATCGTATTTTCCACACTAAAAGGCTCACTGGCAATGAATGGCCTATTTTGTAATTTTTTTCATGCATTGGGCGCACTGCATTATAAGACGCAATCTACAATCCATCCACTAGATAGAACATTTTAGATGGATCTCCAGTCCAACGCAACAACTAATGGTATCATTAAACTACTTCAAGCACACTATAGTTACCAAATCAGAGTGCGGGGCCAAAATGAGGTAAAACACATTTTAGACTTATCATTGTAAATTTCTGACAACCTATTTTAAGACCTCAAAGTTTCATTAGTCTGCTACATTTAGATGATGTGATGCTGATCAAAGGCATTTAATGGTGATATTGGCGAATTAATTTTTCTACCAATGGTGTAAGGTAGCATCGATTCTTAACTGTCATACAAATGTCAAAAGTTAACCATTCTCACTTTTGGAACGTGGAGACTTTTAACGCTTACATATTGATGCGTACACAAAAGTGTGCGTGTGCATGTGTGTATGCATGTGTGCCTGTCTCTGCGCCAAATCGACGCCAGAATTCCAAGCGGTTTATTTAAAGAGTTGATTTTTTTTCCTCTCTTTGTAGTCCCACTCGGCGCTGGCAGCATTTGGCCCATCAATAATGTAATTCTTAACCAGCAACTGCATCACGTTGTCCTAATTCCCTCCTCCATTATATGACCACATCTCTCATTACACTATAAGCAGCCTTCATTCGGACCTCGGGCAGAACGCAAAACGGGCTGCGTGTCTCATCCACACAAATAAACACGTATACACGTAGGAGTGATGAAGGTGCACAAACATGCTTCTTCAGTGGCTGCAAGACTCTCAGATAGAACAGGCCGGCAACCTACTTGGCCCCCTCATCTCCACTTCCTTCCCCTCTCTTCCTCTCTTTGTTTAATCAATCAGATAGCCATTAGCCAGCAGCGACTGCTTGCACACATATTGCACAGCCACGGGAGCGCTGCCATTCCGCAAGATGGCTCACCCCTCCGCCCGCTCCAACCGTCTGCCTCATTGTGATAGCGGTGCAGCCCGGGGGAAATAAAGACGGCAGCAGTTAAATCAAATCCACAGCGCGGTGAGGTGGATGCTAGCAAAGATACCTTTTTAGGCCCGATTTGATATTTTCGTTCTGTTGGCAAGACTCAGAAAATTACCACCAGCATGCCCTGACTGTGATATTTTAATGCACGTTTGTAGGGACACAAAAGGCATCCATTTTTGCCCTTCAAAGTTCAATTGCGATTACATGGATCCAATATAATACTCATTGAATGAGGTAAGAGTTTATGCATCCCCCCCACCTATAATAATAAATAAATAAACACAGGTATATTACCAAGCCACAAAAACGGTGATCAACTCAAATTGCTCCTATCTAAAAAATAATTGTAATGTATTTTTCGAATGTGAAGAGTAGCAATCTGTAATATTGTACATTATGAAAACAAAGTAATGACATAAGTAACTATAGCTAAAAAGATTTTCGCTGTTTTTGTCACAGTTTGCATCAGTTGAAAGGCCATTTAGCTGGTGCCAATTTGGCCAACAAGGAGCAATGCAAGTCACACGGCTATACTCTACATTCTTTGATTCATTGTCTCTATCTCTAACGTGTATGTGAGTAATGTGAATGAATGAATAAACAAATCAATACAAACAAATTTTATCAAACAAAATGATCAAATCAGCCAAACATAAAACTAAAAAGGTAAATCTTTACGGAGATCTCGTGTGTGACAGAATTTAGCATTGGTTTGTGTTCGATGACCTTTGCAGACAAGACTGGTGCAACATCTGAGGAGTGAATTAAAAAAAAAAAAAGATCCAGTACAGTGAAACCCAAGTTCATCTACAGTTGCACCTTGACCTATGAGTGCAACAATTTAGGAGTTTTTCGAACCACAAGCTTTTGCTCAATTTTTATTTTTATGTCTCTGTGATACATTTGCAAGACCCACTATTCAGAGGGGATAAGAAATGAACCCTGATGGCCACCCAAAAAGGTTTGTAATTGCCTACAAATGACATAAGATGGCGGCAAAGCACTTTTTTTTTATATATCAGACAATGCTGTGGTCTGATGAAATGATGCTCCTCCCTTCAGTTTTACGTTGTTGATTGGCAGCAGTCTGTTACAAGATGTCGGCAAAACAATATTACTATATTAGAACTGGCTTTGGACTGAACACAAAAACAGCAAAAAAAAAGGGGGGGGTCAGGCATATTTTTATCTATTCGCTGTAGGGCTTTGTCCCTCTTCTCTGTAAATAGAAGGGATTTGCCATATTAGCTACTGTCTTTGTGCTAGCACAAAAGTCATCAGTATGCAAGGGAGCGATACTTTTAATGTGCTTTTCCACCTGCGGCTGTTCTTGTTCACAAAGTTGTGCTCCGAGTTGTGATAAAAAGTCATCAGCATTGCGTTGTTCATCATCAGCTGTTCGCCCTCCTCTGCTGTCAGCCGCCGTGGCAGCTTGCTAATGGTGCCAGCTGATTTCAATTAGCTCTCTGCCAAGCTCCGTCGCTCCGTCCTCTCGGCTGAAGAACAACCTTTAAATAGTCTGAAATAGCTCTGAGAGGGAATCGGCGATAAGAGACAAAAGGGAACAGGGGACGCTGCCATGAAATGGCATGTTTTAGTGCTTGTTTTCCGCTTGTTCCACAGTGACAAACACATCGTGTCCTGTAAAATGTGAAGAAGGTGACATTTAATTCATTCAGTACCAGCCATTTTCAGACCTGTCTTTACCCTACAACGTCATCATCATTATTATTTTTTAAATACTGTATATAAAGACATACCTGGGATTGAATGAGTGGATTCTTAAAAAGAAAAAATAACCAGAGATCTTCGCGCTCTAAAAGGAATGTGGTATTACTTTAGAATCTTTCCTATCGAGGTTTCTCATAATTTTTGGGAAGAGGTTTTTTTTTTTTTTTGTTTGTTTGTTTTTTGTTTTCCCAATCCATTTCAATGTGCGTCAAACATGCGCGGCCAGCGGGGGTCCACTGTATATTGAGAGAGGGAGAGCAAGCGATCAAGTTCAATGGATAACACAAGAAGTGTAGTCAAACAATGTACTTACAGTAAACAAATCCAAATTTTCCCCCCCCCCAAACTGATTTATGAAATTCAGCTAGACCGTCACTTTCTGTCGGCGTAAAAAGTAGGATTGAAAGGAATCGACATTCAATAATCTTCAGGGGAAAAAAAAACAACAACCTAGAAAGCGCTTACTGTTTTCGTTGTTCTGTACACTGTAGCATACTCGATGGATGGATAAATAATCAATCCAGTTGGTTGGGACCCTTAACTCACCTTCAATCTTATCCTCTTATCGTGGCATTTTGCACTCTGTATGCCCCCCATGTTTTATTCATGAACTGTTTGGCC
This sequence comes from Hippocampus comes, assembly GCF_001891065.2. Taxonomy (NCBI): domain Eukaryota; kingdom Metazoa; phylum Chordata; class Actinopteri; order Syngnathiformes; family Syngnathidae; genus Hippocampus; species Hippocampus comes. Next base: position 7,054,679 of record NW_017842060.1, on the reverse strand, counting down.
AAAACCCTTCTCTGTTCCCAGCGGACAAAGCAAGATCCATGAGGGGTGTGCTCGTATGAGTGTGGTTTGGAAGAACCTCATCAAACACCTTTGAGAACAAACAGTGATTGTGAGCAATGAGGCCCTCTTGATGTCAATGGCTTTCTTGAATTCAGTCCCTACTGCCCTACCCGTTGTTTCACCTTAACTAGTGAAAATATTATATCCACAGTGCAGGAGCAATCTTTACAAACTGTTATTAATTTCCCCCCCCACTTTTTTTTTTAACCCGTTCATGCACCCTGTAACCTAATAGCATGATAAGCAGTCCACTGGAGTAACCGCTGTCCCTGAAAGGGTTAAATTACAATGCAAAGTAGAGAGTAGATCGAATCAGTCACTCTTGTTCTTCTTTCCATTTGCCACCTGCACCAGCTGATGACAACGTTTCATCACACTTCTCGCTGAGAACCAAAACCCAATTTGGTGAAATCTTTGCTCCGCATACTGCAATGTTTCACTTGGCGAATACACGAGGACGCAGTTAGATGGCAAGTAAGGATGGATGCTTGTTCGCTGTTAAAATGATCCAGAGGGAGTCAACTTGTGCTAGGATCAGAAGCTTGTCTGAAGTCGTCCCTAATGGGGCGACTCGATTGTTCGTACTTTCTCATTGTTCCGACTTTTACCGCTGTCCTTTCCTACTGTTTAGTTCCTCAAGAAAAGACAAGCCGGTAAGATGTGAATGTGGCGCGTACTGACTTTGTTTGAGATGTTTCCTCCTCTCTCCCCCTAGAGGAAATTGGCGCAGGAGCAAGTAGGGCATTCCGCGCAGGAGAGGGTTTTGGAATCGAGGAATGTGGATGCTTCACTCCCAAAGTGAGAGAGAGATGAGGATCTGCTCTTTGAAAACAAAAGCCGAGGGGTGTAACAAAGAATCTTGAATGAAATTGGGAGTTTCTAGTGTTTCCTTCATGGTACTACAAAAAGAAATTGACAAGTTAAATCTTCTAGACCGTAACAACGACAAGTGAAAGTGTCTGGCAAAAAGTTACTCCGTGCACCCTTCATTAGGTACACCTGCACAATGGATGTATGTTTCATGTTCAAAGGAGGCTTTTTATGCATTTTTCACAATTTTAAACAGATCCCACTTGTCTTAATAAACAGATATCACAGTCTGATTCGTTTGTTGCAGTGGTGTGGGTAAATCATCTTTTGACTGAAATTAATGCAAATGACATTAATCTGTTCCAGCCCCACCCCAAAAAAGTTTTGACGCATGTTTCTTGATAAGAAAATTAGCACTCCATAAATATTGTATTTAAAAAATACAATATTTACTGATTTTATTTTAAAAATACAATATTTACATAATTACCGGTACTGTATGTAGAAAGTAATAAATTGAACAGTTAATGCATCATGATCCTTATAGTTTGCCTGCCTTGGCCACCAGGGTGCATCATAATACACACAGACATACACTACACAACTGATGCTGAAACACGCAAGGAGTTAATTCATATTAGTTTTTTTTCCACAGAGGATTAAGAATGTATGCCTGTAAATATTGTTGTATGATCTGTCTGCATGTGTTGCTGCTGTCTGTGTTCAAATCTACAGTACACTGCCAAAGGTTTAGATTAGAACTACTGTACCGCTAAATCAATGCTAGCAGTGTTAGCCTGTCTAAATGTCTTTGCATAATGCTATCAGACTTTCATAAGACTTTGTGTTTTGATTTGGAACACACTGTGTAATTCCCTTTGTTTTATGTTCCATTTTACAGTGAACTTCACTTTAAGAGCTTACCTGCATCTTATTTGAAGAATTGTGGTAACAGTTCGCATGTTGAAGAACTTTTAAGTCGGGTCTTTCATGAATCAAGGTTCCGATGTAAAGAAGTCCACTCTCATAGCAACATCCCGTGTAATTCAACCATCATTCGAGGTTCTTATGTGTTTTTTGACCAGTCCTGGAATGACAGACCTTATTTCTTACGAAAAATGCCCACAGATCTTTTCAGTTCAAACTTTTTGGGCTTTCAAATGGAATTCAGGAGCATAGTGAGGAGAGCGACATAAAAAGACAGCCGCTCTCTTTGTCTGTTTTGGCAGCGATTGTGTGAAATAGTCGCAGTGCACAGATGAGCTCTTTTGCAGACCGTGGGCAGACGCATTGGGGAGCTTGTCACCTCCGTGCGTTCCGCGCTCGTGTCACACAAAGGGACAGTGGCTCTGTCAGTCACAGTGTCACTTCCACAAGCCTGCATACTCCCCGCAGGCCTTTTTACCCCGCCTTTGGCATCGCTTCGTGATCTCAATGCTCACAGGACTTCTGCTTTTACTGTGAAGGCTTCTGGTCTGTCAAAACAATCCGCACACAAGGCAAATGAGTACGTATGTTCATATTGCTCCTGTCATCACCTGTGCATGGGATTGGATCCACCGTGTGTTATGACTTCAAAGCACTGTGAGAAAACATTTTCATAAAGTATAATACATTGATTCAATTGTTCATTTTGTTACTTTGATTCTTTATTTAATAAATTTTATTTATTACTTTTATGTCACTGTCAGCTTCTGGGTTCAAACACCACCAGCCTCACCTGTCACAAAAAGTAAACAAGGAATGATATCTGCATGGCTGGAGTTCCACATTAACATTATAGTCATAAATGCAATTTTATCAAAACCAAAGTTCATGTTTATTTTGTATGATGATTATCTTTGCCATGGTAAATTAAATCGAAACAGAGCAAGTGTGTATCTCTGTCCTAACTGTGCACAAACCCACTAGCGTTTGTTTGTGTGTGTGTGTGTGTGTGTGTGTGCGTGTGCGTGCGCGTGCGCGTGCATGTGCAAAGGAGCGTTTCAAACCGAGAAGCGAGTCAATGATGAACGTAATGAAAATGCAAATTGTCTTTCTGCTGTTGACCTGTGCTGTCAGTCAGCGTCGCAATAATTCGATACAGACCAACTTTGGAGAAACAGGCCTGCTCTCACCCCACAGCATGACACAGGCACAACTTCCCACCAAGCTATTTCCTTCATTCGTTATGGAAGAATCTGTCTTTCTCGTGGAAATGTTTTCTCCTGTCATTCCTCCACTTTCTAAACTCTCTAAACTAAACTTGTTTTATCTTATGCCGTCATTGACTGGTGACCAGTCCCAAGTGTACCCCGAAGTCCGCTGGGATAGGCTCCTGCTCATGCGAAACGTATTTTCTAATACAGTATATTCAAAGGGAGTTTGGAACGTGATGAAAATTTACAGTGACGCCTTGAGATGCAATTGACGGGCTGAGTTAGGCGAGACACAATCCATCATTCTGACCTTTTTATTTATTTTTTTTGCTTTGACATGTGAGCACAAACTTGACGATACTATTTGATGTTTATTGTCAAACTAAACATAAAGCAAAGGGAATCGTATGTTGTGTGTTGAAAACAAGCACAAGCCTTTAGTCCACTAGCTTAATGCTGATGCTAGCACATGACAGAAAATGCATATTTTGCCACTGAAGCAACTGGTATTTGAACATTGGTGCAGAAACCCATTTATCAATATAACAGAAATCCGCTGTCATATATTCTTTAATTCATCGTGTGTGTGTGTGTGTGTGTGTGTGTGTGTGTGTGTGTGTGTGTAAATAATATATCGTCTAATCGAGCAATGTATCGATTTTTCTTTTGGGGGTGGGGAGACATACTATATATCTTAGAATGAAATGGTACATTTACATCACTGACAAGTTCAAAAATGTATGCAAAATGACAACAAAAAAGTCTCATCGTCGCATCCTACCCTCTTACCCTGCAATCTTAATGAGGTAGAAAACCTTAAATACGATCTGGCCCAAGACGAAAATGATTTACACACCTTTTTTTAAGGACAACCGCGGACTCCTTTACCAATAGCAACGAGCAGCCTTGTATGTAATCCGCAGCAAGCATCCACCCCAGCAGTGATGCATCAAACACATGTAAAAATCAGATGTTTACCCAGTGGATTGCTCCTGATGGAGCAGAACCCTTTCCTCTCCCTGGACAGCTCGTGGGCGGTTTGCTGTCAGTCAAAGCGTCACAGGGCAAGTAATGCATAACAAAAATAATGTCACTCTCATTTGCATTCTGTCCCTGTGCGGGTTTGTAGATCTCCGTTTCCAACACTTTCACACAACTGCTGCCTCATTTTCTTGTATGTTATGATTCGCATTTGCAAGTCAATGACACTGAGCTTCCTTTCCAAGAACTGACTGCATGTATTCCTCCGGAGGCGTCTAATGACCTCTTGATGCCGCTGTTGTATCCTAGCTGCGGTGAACGTCGCTATCCGTGGTTCTCAAACTCTTCCTCTCAAAAAAAAAATTTGAACTGACTGCATGTATTCCTCCGGAGGCGTCTAATGACCTCTTGATGCCGCTGTTGTATCCTAGCTGCGGTGAACGTCGCTATCCATGGTTCTCAAACTCTTCTTCTCAAAAAAAGAAAAAAGAAAAAAAAAGGGTGCCAAACATTTGCCTTTCGCCCATTGTTTATAGTGCAATTCAGACAATTTAACTCGACCATATTCATTTGCTATAATCAGTGTTAGCGTCGAGTGACAAGGCACAATGTTCATTGTTAATGGGAAAAACACGCTCACGTTTCTGGACTAACCTCCGTCTATTGTAATATAGATACTTGACAAACATTCATTGTGTTTAGGTGTGGTTCAGTTCCAAGTAGCCATTAAAGTGAACAGGATACATTATACATTTTGTATTATGATATAGATATATATATGTATATAATTATAAATAGTTTGGCTGACTTGCCTGGTTTTTAGATAAGCAACAGTCTGATTGTGAGTGCGGATCGTTTTCTGTTTTTCTGTGACCTGTGAGTGGCAACTATTTTAGGGTGCAGCCTGATTAGGACTAGCGCTATAGAAAATTCATGTGCAGTATAGGTATTACATGAATAAATATTATTTTGAGTTGCTTTTTCAACTATATACATGTATGAGATTGAACAGTGTAATGATTATGATGATGATTATTTTCTAGTGTTAGTTGTGGAGGTAGTAGTTGTACTACAGGTTCGTTTGTTGGTTCAATCCAGAGGTTTAATGCTGGAGCTGTCCAGTAACCCGGAAGTAAGGTGCACGCCGCAAAAAATAGCGTAGTCCTTCCAAAACAAGAGCTTATTCGTATCAGTGGTTTGCTTTTTTGTCTGCAGTTGTACGTGTTTCATAGAAGTATTAATATTCTATATTATGTAGTAACCATTCCCGTGGTTTACACCCCGCTATTTCACACGATTTGGCGTGACGCGTGTAAAGTTCTTGATTGTGAAATAATCGCCGGATAATTTGTGCATCCGTAGCGTAGCTTGACTCATGAAGTGAACAAATTGCCGTGAGCCACTGTGTGTCGGCACAAACGGGTGGGCTTCTGTGAGAAGTTAAAACCGGTTTGTCGATGCGCTACGTGGACTCGTCCACGGCTTTCGGCGCGCTGAGGTAGACGCTTGCCGACTCAATCCACCTTCTATGACGCCGTTTTCGTAAAGTCGCTAAAAGGTGGAAAGGCAACCTGCAGCGACATCGCCTCGGAGTCGGAGTAGCCAGACACCGCTGCAAAAAAAAAAAAAAAAAAAAGTTGACAGACACCTGGACACTCTGGATAAAACTTTCCACTTTTCCTTCAGGGAAATCCCGTCTTAAAATCTTTTCATTTCGTCGGTTGGAACGCTGACACAATGTTTGGTCAGCACATGCTACAAGCGGGGAGCTTCACGTCCAAGTCAGGGGTCGCTCGTTTTGGGAAATGATGACTGTCAGCACCGACGGCAAAATTATGGTCAGAAGATGGCTCGTGACGTTCAAGCCCTTCAGGTAAGCAGTTGCCTTCTTAAAATCCTGTTCTCCCCTCTCCTCGACGTTATTATTTAACTGGACACATGCTGTTCTTGTCATATTGGTGCGTTATGGATTCAAAGTGGCAATCCATGAATTAGACGGACCCCTTCAGAGCGGTTTACGTTAACAGGTACTTACAGGTGCAAGGTGGTTTCTTAGCTCAGCTTATTTCAATGAATCGTCAGCTTTATGAATGAGTACTCATCCTGGCTTGCAATAATTTATTTTACAATGGCTATAATTATATATTCATTGTTGTCAGTGCAATGGTTCTCAAACTTTTTATTTTATTTTTTTTTACAACAAATACCATCATCAGGACTAACATGAGTTAAAATATGGAAGCGTAGTAGGCTAAAACACTAATCAGAAATCAGTTTTTTATATTACTGTAATCCACTGTAACAGAACATTAACTCTGTGCTTAAATATAGGACAATAAAATAAAAGTAGATTTTACATAAGTTAAAATATTACCTAAGGGTTTGAAAAAGAATGTACTTTAAAGTTAAGTACACATGAATTGTACTTAACAAATGTACTGTAAAAAAAAAAGTTTGAACATTAAATTCTGAGATTCTGTCGCCTACCACAGGTGGTACTGTACCACACTTTAAAATCAACTGGTTGTCTTTCAATTAGGTTCTCAGAGGCCAATTTGAGGATCAGGTGTTTTGAGGAGCTCCTGCTCAGGCAAGAGACATTTCACAGTTTTGTTCATTTTCGCGCAATTTCCTCCCTTCATTTATGAATGAGAAGCACAACACTTTTTGGGAATGTCTGTGAGTCGAAAATCAAATCTGATAAAGGTAATCTAAATGTTGACAAAAGAGAAATGGATTTATGAAACCGACATTGTAGCCACATATTCAGGGGAGGACAACTCATTTTGACACAGCAACACCTCTCTCTGCACATTCACAGTTTCCTTTTTTTTCTGGAGTGAACTAAAACACATGCCTACCAGAGTTGTGTGCAGAGGCTATTCAAGAACCAATGGGTGGGTCATTTGTTGCCACCCCCGTTCAGCAGATGTTTCCCCCCTAGCACAAGGCTTGTAGTTGAGTCAAAACCATATTCTTTAGCACCCATGGAGCGAGTGGTGAAACAATCCCCTAACATTACACTTACTGCATGCATTGTTCGTGCCCAGAGACACACATGAGGGGCATTTTTTTCTTTTAACAAATAACTGCACTTGTCGTCAGAATATGTTACAGTTGGACAGCTGCTCGATTTTTGTTTGACATGTTAGATTTGCAGTTTAAGACCTGCTAAAGTGGATACTTTCCAAACATGACATAATGAACTGATTCTAAAAAAGCCATTTATATAAAACTTGCACATCTCAATGCTGTCTCAAGCCGTAGTTCTTTTTGCTACAATACCCAAAGAACTGCCAGAAGGCCGATTACCGGCGCCAGCAAAACTTTGCCTGAGAACGCCAACACCTCCTCCATAGCTGGCATGACTCGTCTACTTTCCAAATCATCCGCAGAGGCCAAATCAGGTAGGTGTATATATTTGAGGGAGCCAATTAGCCGATAGCGCATCTCCTCTCCTGATCCAATTAAAGGGAGCAGAGCATTTACTTTTAAGCATGTTAATTAAAGGCTCGTCAGTGCAGGAGGAGCAAGGTCTAATCCTCCCGCATCACCCACCTAACAGCCCTTTGCAAAACAGTTGAATAATAATCAAGGGGGATGACGATCTTTTCGGAGCAGCCCCTCTAGCCTCGCGCCGGCTAAATAGATTTTATGCCTCTTTACACTTCATATCGACCTCGATGTTGCTCTTCCCAACATACAAATGCACTGCATTGGAGATGCTCATGTAAACTAATGAGTTCACTTCTAAAACTTGGTGCCTTTAACTGTAATTAGTGATCATTTCAAACGGCAGTCTGTGGAAAATGAGCACTTTCAGGATCATGAATTTGGGACTCGGTTTTCTGGTATCCTGTATAACAATAAATGCCTAATCCCAACAGCAGGGGATTCCAAACTTTTTCATTTTAGCTCCGCATACAGAAAAAATTGAAGCACGAAAGAGCCACGTTAAATTTTTACATTTTTTTTTTTTTTGAAAAACCCTAAATTCAACCAAGAAAGCAATTATATATGTTTGTATTGTCGAGTTAATTTCATCAGCTTTCTGTTCAGGGTCTTAAGGCAAATAGTTGAGGATTTTTTCCCCAAGTTTTAGGGCTGGCCAACCGCCATCTATCTCACAAGGTAGATCCAACTCTGCTGCACTAAACAACAGCTGATTCCCATCTCCACATCCAGAACCCAAAAAATGAACAAACTGGAGTAAGTGACCATTTTTCAAACAGTTACTTGAGGATCATTAATGTGATGTCTTCATAAATCAGCCATTGAGCAATAAGTGGAAGAAACCATTTTTGCCTCTAAAATTGAATTGTCTTTATTTGCTCCAGTGGTTTGAAGATCAATTGTTAACCTTGTAATCAAAAATGGTTTATTTGTACCATTGACGATAGAGAAAGGTTCTACAGTATATAAACAAACGTATTAGTCATGATGGCCCCTATTTTTATGACATCCTTCCTTCTCACTCTGCCCACCTTCACCTTTTTTAACTAATCTTGCGGGCCGTGGCAAATGCCTTTTTTTTTGTCATGTCGTGGGCCGCTGAAAAATGGATGGCGAGTTGCAAATGGCCCCCGCGCCATACTTTGGACACCACTGCCCTACATGTATGAGTACAGCATCACTGGGGCTCATCCTGGGTTGATTGCCAGCCAATCACTGGGGACATGTAGACGAGCAACATTCACACTCGCATCCGCACCTATGGACACTGAAATCTGAAATCAACTCAACATGCATGTTTTGGAATGGCGGAGGTTCCCGGAGAGATCATGCAAACATCACAACAAAATGAATCAAACCCCGAACCTCAGACGGACCCATGAGGCAGACGTGTGCCCCACTTGCTCACTGTGCCGCCACACTTCTCCATCCAACAATCAATATAACGCTGTACAATATTTTATTTTCAGCGAAAATGAACACTTGCTTGAAGGATATTTTATGACTGGGCCTACCTTAGAATATCAAGCTCGTAAAAGCACGAGTCTTCTCCCTCATGTGTCATTCAGCGTCTTCTTCATCCCTTTGGGTGAGCCGGATCAGTAAGTTTTGTGACTTCATCGCCGTCATTGGGAATTTCTTCCTAACAAGCCACATTAATATCCACTGTTTCCGTTCCAAACGTTTGCATTTCCTCAACACTTGTCACCTCTGAGCGCTTATGAATCATTCATTCTTTTGTTGTGTCCATTCATTTATTCAATACAAAAGGTCGCTTGTGAAGGACTACCTCTAAATTATGAATGACACTCATTCTCTCTCATCCGCTGCTAAAATTAGTTGTGGAGTGAAATGCATTAATTGTCATGCATCCGTCAGCACTAAGTTCTTGCATTTATAAACAGTGGCTTTCCCCGTAAGTCACAAAAGCCGATTGCCGTTTTGACCACCAGGTGAAAATAAGACATTTTCCCCCTCTGCAGTTCGCCAAAGACTTTTTGGCATACTGAGACAACCCTTTGATCGTTGTCCTTTTGACAAGAGTAGCTTAACTGGGTCAGGATTTACACAGGCACAAAACACCTGCCTTTACTCTCTTTTAAGTCAAACATTCATCTCCCCGGGCTGTCTTAACAAGGGAGAATGCACACGCGGCTGTCTCAATTTCCCCCCCTCATGAGATTTTCTGAAACACACAAAAAAAAAAAATATATATATATATATATATATTTTTTTTGCACTAAAGCCAGGCAGTCTGTAGCCGTGTGTCACTAATAGATGTATTTTATGCAAAGCACAACAGCTGATGCTGCTGAGACTGCGTGAAGAGCCCATTACTGCCCTAGTTTTTAAGACTCCGTGGCCCCCTTTTACACTGCCTGTAAAAGACAACTTTTTCTCCATGCGTCGATGTTTATGCCGCCGACACAGAAAGAGGGGATGAAGTTTATTTTCCAGTTTTACTGCTGCAACAGAGACAAGATGCCACCTTCGTGCAAGGATGTGAAGTTTAGCACTTAATGTAAGATTTAAAAAAAAAATGTTTGGCCACGCTGTGATTTCGAATGAATATTGTAGGAATGATCAGTTGAAAATGTAAACACATCATGAATATTGACAAAAATATATATATCACATGATCAGTGACTTCATCTAGAGCAGGGGTGTCAAACTCATTTTTTGTCACTTGCCACTTCAGAGTTATTGCTTCCCTCGGAGGGCCGGTGCAAAATCTCAGCGTTATTTATTACCCATGACAATTTGACATTTCGGTATGGAATTCAGCAAGAATCATGATAGTTGACACACATGCTTTGCTCCCACGGGCCACATAAAATGACGTGGGGGCCAGATCTGGCCCCTGGGCCTTGGCTTTGACACCTGTGATCTTGATGAATATCATTATCAAGAATAACATAATTCAAGATAATTTGAGGAGGTTTGGATGATTCAGTACCCAAGGAGTAGCTTGGTTTCAAAAAAGTTAGCGAGCCCTCCAATAACCGAATATTTTGCCATTCACACCAGCAATATCATGCTAGAGAATCTCTATTTTGCCAACCAGAACCATGGTATCTGTTATAATAATTACGTCACAATCCGATATTGGAATATTTTGCCAATAAAGGAATGATGGGACGACATCACAATGTTTTGCAGCTGACATCACATTATGACATCACAATACTCATGAGACAAGGGGAGGAAAGCGACCTGTTTGACCTTTGCCTTTTTCTAAGCGCATGTGTTTAAAAAAGTGTAACTTGAGTGTTTTTCTCCTTGTCTGATTGTTATGGTTCTGCTTTTCACTTTTTCTACTAGGCTTGTCATGCCAATCGGTGCCTTGCCAACCTAACCTCAAAATAATTTGCCTGTTTTGTTTGCCTAGATTCTCCCAACTACAATTTACCTGCCTCGAAATGCCTTGCCTGGCTCCTTATTCTTACAAATGGCTTACGCCCCCCCCCCTTCCCACATAAGTTCCTTCTGTCTCACATGAAACTCACTTCACTCCTTTTAACACTTCCCTCCTTTCCTCGCACTTTTGTGTGTTGCAGGATATTCGTGGTGGGAATAGGCTTCTTCAGCCTGTGCTTTCTCATGACTTCTCTAGGGGGGCAATTCTCAGCCAAGAGACTGGGGGACTCCCCCTTCACCATCCGTACAGAAGGTACCGACATGAGCTTTCTCTGTGCACAAGTGCTTAAAATGCTCCCTGTCCTCTTTTGCTAGTGCCATACTCAACATGAATGTGATGTAGTATTACTGAAGAGCGGTACATGATCATGATTTTTAACCTCTCGACATTTTGTTTTAATTTCACGAAATCCAGTGAGACACAAAGGAAAAAAGAAATGTTGTGTGTTCTTATTGCTCTAATTGTGTGTCTGGTGAACTGTCGTGGCACCAAAACTGACTTGTGAGAGGCACTATGGCGCAACAGGGCATCCAGACTGCCAGGAGATAAAAAAAAAAAAAAGGAGAGGGAGAAGGCATGGAAGTTCGGTGAACTGAACGAATTTCATGATGGTGGCAATTATTTTTTTCCAATGGGAATAGTTTTAAAGTTAGAACTTGGAAGTCAACCAGTGTCACTGAACAAATTGTGCTCCACTTTTGGAGGTTCCACTGCGATGGACCCAGGAGATAGCAGACAGAGTGTGTGTGTGTGTGTTGTGTGTGTGTATGTGTGTGTATATATATATATATATATATATATGTAATTAAAAAAAAAAAAAAAGAATCTGCTCTGTTTATGTGTCTGTGTTTGAGAGATAATGGAACAGGAGGATTTGCTTTGGGATTACTGTGTTTGTAACAACTGTAGGTAATGCAAGTTTGTGTGAATTAAGGATAAGAATTCGGTGCACGTGCTCGATTAATCAACTACTTGTGCCGTGCAGCCTGAGAAGGAATTTGGAGCGAGCCCATTAAAATTGCATAACGTCCGTCAGTGCATCCCTAAAGGTTTTCACCATGTGTCGTGCCTGTCGATAATGCCCCGCATCATATATTGCAGGAAAGCGTGTTTTCCTTTGAGCGTGGAGGATGCTTTTTATGTGAATGCCCTGCCAGTTCAGCCTTTTTATGCCTGCCCCTGTGCAGATTGACCACGTGGGTTTTTGCGACTCCCTGCCCATTCAAAGCGTGTGCTGATCCGAGTTGGTGATGAGCTGGCAGGAAACGACTGTTAAAAAGGGGCGATGGCAGCAATGTGGGACAAGATTGAGACGGCGCAGGCCCATCTGCTTGTTGAAAAACAACTGGTCCTTTCATTAAGCCTTCGCTCACCACCCACAGGGGTCACTCCGTGTTTGTATGTCATGTTTGTCACGTCTTCCTTGTAATACAAAGGAGCTTACGTACTTTTCCAAACCGTTCTGCATTTTTTTTAATGCTAAGCGCCTTCATTTTACACCGATTTATGACTCATGTTTGCTTTTGGGATTTGCGCTAAGCTCAGAGGAGATGTCATTGTTTTCCCGTTGTATTTTATTTTCCCCACTGTTGTGTACATTCCAGATTAGGTGTCATCCTTTTAAAAAAATTGAGAGCTGTCTAGAAAGTTGCTTCTTAAACATTGTACCGGAAGACCTCTCTCCACTGGCTGCTTGTGCACTTGAGCGTCCCATTTAAAGATTTAATTTGTTTTCAAATCTCCAAATAGTCGCGCCCACACATCTCTTAGCTGCTCCATTCCAACACTCCTGGCCAGAGTCTCACGTCAGCTGACCTTGCTCTTTGCTAGTACAGAAGTCCAACTATCCAAATACATTTTAATTGCTATGTGCCCTATGAATAAATTTAGGTGAAGTTGACGAGACTCCTCTTGCTCTGGGTCAGCCTCACCATTCATACACACGGTTGACTGTGCCACTCGACGACTTCCGGCAGCCATGTTTCTCCGGGGATTCACACCGTGTAGTCATGGTAACGCAAACCTGTGCTCATGTTGGCACACCCTGCAGTCGAGGGACAATGGGAATCAGCAGCTGTTTAGGGACTGTGATAAGTCTCCTGTAAATTCTTTATTGTTGTGATCTTTAATCACGGTACTCAGATTTTATTGAAGGACTAATTTAAATTGTGGGAAAGTCCTCTAAGACATGTTTTCCACCTTCTACGCTTGAAATTTGGATAGAATAGTGCATTTCAGTTGCAACGATCTAATTTTCAGTGTGACCTGTCTGCTATATGTTAGCAGTATTTTGCAGCATTACCACCTTGTATGATGCTATGAGATATTTTGACTCGGGGGGGGTTAACCCTCTCTTCGCACAGTAAAACCTACATTTGTGTGGGGGCTTACCACCGAAATGTGAGCTGCTCTGCAAAGCCGAGCGCTTGTTTGAGTATTAGCTGAATCCCATTGCCACCTCTCACTTCCCTGGATTATCGGCTTCCATCTTCTGAAATCCCTGTCTCTCCTCACTAACTCTCAAACTCATCATAGGCTGTGATCTGACACGGGGTTCGGTGATGGTGGTTTGGGGAATGAGGTGCAAGTGTAAAACAGATTGCCAGCCTGAGTTTTTTGTGCACATCTCTGATGAAGAGAGAGAATTAGATTTCTCGGGGTCATATTTCTTCCAGAGTCCACAGATGAAAAGGAGTCGGCATAAAAGGTGCGCTTTTATCTCCGCATTAAAATGAATCCGGCACAAGGGAGACGTTAGCTTGATCAAAGGCTCTCCCTATGGAGCTTGTTCATACGATGGAGTCAGTTTATTATAATAACAAGAAGCCACGACAGTCCCTTTTAGCCTCAGCTTGACTCTTGCGACGCTGTTTGTTCTAGCTCTAAGACCGAAGGCATGATAACTCTCTGCCTCCCTGATGGGAAGGAGAATCTAATTTTATTCTCCCCTCTCGCTTATTCTTTCGTTTATTAATTTGGAACTCCGCAGGTCTAGTAGCCAACGGCTTTAGGATGCTGCTCTCATTTACAAAATGGGGAATAGATGGCCCAGAACTGAACATTGTGTTGGGAAATGTTGCCGTGCTTGGATCAGAATTGCTTTAAACTCTGTCCTGTAGTGTTTTAGTTCTTCACATTAGTCAGAGGAAGACTCATGCCTACGTTTTAAATTGGCACGAGTGCCCCAAAGCTTTGCTCATCTATGTCCTAAGAAGAGCCACACAATGAGCTTGCTCATTTACCAGCTGAAGATAGGTTGTCATTTACCTTCGCCAAGCATGTTGGCAAGAGTTTTGCCTTTGTTAGTTTGCCCTTGTTAGTTCATATTTTTTCAGATTTTTGTTTGGTTTGTTTTTTTGGTATAAACAGCACAGACAAAGACTGAAGGACAAAGTGGACCCGGCAATTTGGAGGCAGGACAATGGTGTATGAGTAAGGGACTGCTGAAAAGGTGGCACAAAATATGAAGTTCAAACGCAACTTAAGAGTTGTTGGAGGTATGCGCCGTCATATGGTTCGTTTTGCGCTGACTGACTTGCAAGTTCAAGCTAAGCTAAGCTAAGAGGGCTGTATGCTGGCAGTGAACTGAACTTGCGTCACAATTAGCACTTGAGCAAATAGTAAACAATTCTTCAAAAGAAGACTTGAAGCTGTTGAGCGCCATTCCCAGTTGATGTTTTCTGTCAAACTAAATAGAAATCAAAGAGAAATACACCTTCTGTACTTAAAACAGAAATAGCTTACCCTTTCAATCTGATAGCTTAATGCTAACGCTTATTCAGCAGAGATGAGCGCATCATCATCAGACACCGGCCCCCTCCCAAAAATCATGTAAACCGTGCTTGACATGGTAAAGCCAACAGCGGAGCATTGTCACATCTTTTTTCCGGTATTTGTTGGGGTACCTTTTAGGATTTGAAACAAAGAGTGTTTGATTGTTTCATGAAATCCCCTTGGGACTTGGAAGAGGGCCTTGGTATTATTTTTCTTTTCAAACACACATTTTTCTACATGTAACAATGACTGGAATCCTTTGCGTTCTTAACCACAGTCTTTCAACTTTGGCAGAGGTCCTGTCTCAACAGTGTGCCTTTTAGTTTGCTGTTTAGGTCACCCCCCTCCCCGAACATTGTCATGCAGTAAACCAGTCGAGCACATCGTGCTGCCCTAATCTGTAGCCTGCTTTCATGTGTGTGTGTGTGTCTATTTTTTTTCTCTCAAGCTGGCAGTTCATCTCCGTCACAAACTCCCTGCAGTGATGTTTCCTCCACATCACTTCATGTAGAACAAATGTGGCATGACAATCTTCTACACGTCGCTGGTGTAAGGTGCATCGCAAGTCACTGTGGGAGTACACTTTATCAGTGCACTCATAGCCCAGGGACCGTCTGTGTGTGCGCGCGCGTGTGTTCGCGTTCGTGCGTGTACGCGTGCTTCTGGATAACCCCACCCACCGAGGGCCGACATGCTAATGGGTTACTGTGTGTTGGCTTGCACTTGTTCTTTTCTGCTTGAATGGGAGCATGAAACATGAAGTGTGCTGTACGGAACATACAAAAAGACAAAATACAATCTTCTGCATATTTCACCCTTTGGCAACCAAATTGGGCTAGTAAAGATGGACCAGGCTGACTATAACCCAACCTTGTCACTTACACTTCAATTCAACTGCTCATCATAAATGTCGACGTCAGCTTTGGTCTATCTGCTGCTGAAAAGAAAGTGTTAATGAGTTTTAAACCGCTACACAAATGCCACTGAAATGAGCTGGACTCTTGAGTTTGTCTGCATTGAAACACACACACAAAAAAGGAAAAAAAAAACATGTTCCGCACTCCGCCGTGTTAATTGGCCCGCAAGCTACTGACTTGCGTATCTGGCAGATTTGTTGCTGATGATGACTGCAAATCCCACTGACAGCACTGCTAGAATCATTTTACAAGCATGACCTGCGTTGGTGGAGGAGTGGGAAAAAAAAAACAAAAAAACAGAGTTACGTTTATTTATTTATTTTTCATTAAAGACGGCATGGTGCTACTGAAGTGAAATGCTGTCAATCGCTAAGATTGAGTAGGATGCTTGTCATTTTTCTCTTTGTTTGGAAACACAGTTTATCATCCAAAATAGAAATGACAAATGGTGGGCGCTAAATTGCTGCTAGCACAAAATGAAGTTTGAAGTGATGGAATCGGAAGAGGCAAACAAACATAAATGAGTTACAGAAAATCGAGAGTGTAAAGAGTAAAACTAAAAGTTAAGTAACACTCCTCATGTACGTGGGAATTGGATCTGCATTATTTGCTCAACCCTAATAACATTATCTTTAAATTTGCCGAAAGGACACAAGAAAATGCAGTTGAAAGGAGTTTTGTTTTGTGATATGGCATGACTCCTTCTTGTGACGCTTTCCAAATTAGGATTTAAACGATTCGGAAGCTGCAAAATTGCATTGTTCATTAGACTGGCCCGATAATGTGTGTTTTTCTGATTTTGTAACAAAGTCATTGTATGCAGTTGTCTTTCAGACAGCATTTTTTTTTTTTAGGCTCTAAAATGCAAAGTTGTTCAAAGACCAATAGAGCATCGTTTCCCACTTTGCCTTTTTGAGGTTGGTCGAATCAATTATCACCCTGTGCTGTTGCTCAATAAATAAAAAAACGGAATAAAAGGCCAAGAGCGCACGGTCAATACGCCTGGCTTTGTAGTTGAAATCTAATTGAGCACATTTGTTCTTGTACGGCAGCTTTGATGTTTTGAAGGAGATAGAAGGGTAACTCGATGACTGCCAAAAGTCGCTCTGGTAAACCTCCCCACATTAACATAATCAGCCATGCCAAGACATTAGGAAGAGGTTGAGAGCGCTGGACAAATATTGAGGAGAAAATGGTGCTGACGTGAAGTTTTAGCATCGGGAAGGAGATAATGTTTTGAACAGTTGGTTTTGGCGGGAAACCAAACAGCTGTTGAGTGAGCCACTTTTACATCGGCACAAATGAAATATTGTGAAGCGCCGACTTGGTGATTAAACATGACAAAACAGATTGCTTTTTATGAACGCAGATTAAAACAAGCTCCGTTTTGACCCGTCAATGTCAGTGGCAGTTCTGCTAGGTGTGCGTGCCTCCGTGCGTGTGTGTGTCTCAGCAGTTTAAAGGCCACTTAGCACTGTGGAAAGCAACTGTTACTGTGGATTACCCTACAATGACTGTATGTCAGCCACTGCAACAATTCTCTTTTTCTTGATTCGACTGAATACGAATACCAGATACATAGGCAATTGTTTTGTGTCTGCCATTACTGTAGAGGTTTTGTTTGGAACCGTGCAAGAGATCTCAACTTGGGCTCAAAAAAACAATGATCATTTTTTGTTTTGTTTTTTTTTTTAAATTGTGTTACAAAACTGTCACTTCTCTGTGAGACTTCTGCGAGGCTTGAGTGTCTTGGTTTTAAAGATTATGGTTGACAATTATGAATGAAGTCTAATGAAAGCTTCCAGTCATCAATATCAAGCTATTGGGGATGGTGACTGTTGGAATCCACTGCAGTCACTACAAACTTAGCATTTCTAATTCAGTAATGGCTAATTTATCCGGCATGAATTTGACAATCATGCATTTATGAGACTCTTTTCGGTGTGCAAAAAAATGATTTTTTTGTCAAACCAGGACAATAGGTGCCTGTCATCACTGAGTTTTGTGTCTTTGCTCATTTTCAGAACAAAGTAACTCGGAGATATGTGCTGTGAAGTAGAAGTATATTTTGAAGGATGGATTTCATGGTATATGCAGGAAAACACAAATTAATCCCATTGCAAAAAAATTGTGGATTTACAAGGTTATATATCGTCCAACAATGACCAGTCCATACTGCTCCAGTACAACCTCACCATCCACATTTGTAATTGCCCCTCACAGCTTTGCACTACTTTAGCCAACTTTTAACTCCAGTACATATTAATGAGAAAGCTGACCCAATTTCGGAGTTGTCAGAGCCATTGTTCTGACCCAAGTCTCATTACGCGTGAATGAGAACTTTCTCCACAGCACATTATACGGTATTATGGTTATGTGATCTCTGAAGGTGACTGTTTAAGTATACTGTAATCTGCTGTCGAAATGACCTTCCCTCTATCGTCTCGCATGTCACTTGCTCATCGTCCGCTCTGCCGTAAACCGGTTATTTTCCCCGATCTAGATAAAGTCACACTTGCAGCTTGTCCTTCTGTCCTGCTGAAAACCACACGTTCGTACATTGATGGCATCATGACCGCTTGGGCAAAAAAAACCCAAAAAAAAAACCCTGCTCTAGTTTGTATTATTTGCAATGTCAACACAAATACAGCAGGGACAACCCCCAAAAAGTTTGGAGTTTGGAAGTGTAAAAACTCGAACTTATGATTCACTTCAAAATCTAAATCTGACTGGATGATGCAAACATACACGTGAAACAAAAACAAATGGATAAAAACCAGCTCATTTCTGTTCATCACAAGCATATTCGTATTGTTTTATCTTTCGTGAGTACGACAGACTTTTACAGCACTTAAAGCCACCGACCCGGAGAGGTGGATGGGACAAGTAACAGGGAGGGAAAGAAAGATGAAGAGATAAACGAATAAGACTGAGCATCTTCATGCCGCAGCATGCGGCAGAAATCAAAGACAAGTCTATTGAAGTGTGAAAGATGCAAAGTGAGCAGCCCTAAGTCATATTACAGCAACTCCCTTCCCCCCCTCCCCCAACCACTCTCGGTCTTTGTTTTCCCCACATGTGCCCTGAGAGACATTTTTACTTCCTCCATGGAGCATTTCCGGAAATAGCACCGTAGCTTTCTAAGCCAGCAGAACAATTTGGGATGAAGTGAATATCACGTCTGGCATTAACTGTGCCATCCAAGCCAAGTCACTGCCACGAACATGATTTATTCACTCTAACTCATGCTTGGATTTCTCACATCAGCCTTTAGTTACCCGTGATAGCCTAGGCTATATTACTGGAGTTGTTTGGAACACTATATTGCTCGGTTTGAACCGAAGGCCTTAATGCTAATTTCGGATTTTGGGGTGAAATCAATTTTTTTTTTTTTTGTGTGTGTAAGCATTCAAATTACATATTAATGCGGCTCGCGTCTGCCTGGTGTGTGAACCCATTGCGTCCCCAAAGTGACTCGCATGTGCAGAAGAAGAGACGACGTCACGCGCAACATCGTGTTTAGTTAATGTGGTCCAGTGAGTAGGTACCCTTTTGTTAAGAAAGAGAAACCTACTGAGTCACCAAAATAACTTGAAACGGAGATGAGAATTATGATCTTAGTTTTACCGTTTGGTGCCTTCTACCATCTTTGTTACTGATTTATAGCTTTATTGTTGTATATATGTTAGCTGCTCCATGTACAGCACTTTGTATGCAGCGATGGCTGCTTGAAAGTGCTCTACAAATACAGTTGAGTTGAGAATTTGCCAGAATGTATTGACAAGTCACAAAGCTACCGGGGGGAATGTCTTTTGGACAAAGACAAAAAAAAAAACTGGAGCTTTTTGGGAAGTCGCATGAGGTCTTTTTACTAACGCAAAAAATGAAGCATGCAAAGAAAAGAACACCGTACCTACAGTGACGCTTGGGGGCGGGGTCTGATATGTTCTGGGGAGCAGCTTCGCTCCATCAGGCTGTCTCGAAATCCCCATCAAGTCATTCCGAAGTGAAATGTGCTGCCCAGTGTCAGAAAGGTTTGTCTCTTCCAAAATCCAAAACACTGAGCTAACCCCACATGTTACGTTGGACAATTTCTGCAGAATTTTGTGTTACAGAAATACTTCCAATGCAGATAATACATTCAAAAGAAAAAAATAAACATCAAGGGTTTTTGTTGTTGTTGTTGTTGGTGTTTGTTTTTACTGAGGGAACCACCTGCCCCCCCAGCGGCTTTAGTTCACTGCTATGCCCATCGATTTTTCTAGTTCTGTCTAACGGAATTCAAATCAGCTGCTACAGCAAAGTCAATGGTTATTGTTGTTTCTGGACTGCTCCCGCAATGTAATGTATCAACACTATTGTGAATATAATACATTTCAAACTAAAAAAGCAGTACTGTAAGTTTCCCACATTTAGCTTTGCTGCTTTTTGTGCTTTTATTTCAGTCACACTACCCTGGAAAACAACAATGGAAGCTGTGACAAGAGTGCAAACAGCTGGTATTTTGTCAGCACCAAGAGTAGATGACAATGTCAGAAGTGATTGCAAAGAAAATAAGAGAGAACTCGGTTTAAAGCACCAACAATATTGTTTTTTTTTTTTTTTTTTACCAATATAAAAGCAAAGGAACCACCGGGATGCCAATCTAAATGGAGATGCGTGTGTGCCCAAATCTCAAATGCACACTGCTCTCACCATCCAGTCGCTCGAAATTCAGCTTCTCGGCATCCCTCGTTTTCCCCTCCACTCATCAATTGTCTTCCATCTGCTGCACAGAGTAAACACTTCACTCGCATGTCACACCCTCTAGTGCGTCCGACAATCTTACGACCATTGTTATCATCGCAACAGCTTTGCTACAAGCCACCTGTCAAACATCTGCTGATGTCGAGAAGCTGTGGATGAGTACAAAGTTCAAATCTTCACTGCATGTCCACAAGGAAAAGAAAAAAAATATCTTAGACTTAATATTAATATTAACATAGAATCCTTCTTGTCCGTGGCTGATGCACAACACCAGATGGAAAATGACTGGCTCAGCAATTCGGTAGCGTCGTACTGTAAACAGAAAGCTTCTGAAACTCGCTATGGAGCAATTGAAGCACCGTGGAGGAGAACCCCCAAACGTGAACGCTCACAGCGAATACAGCAAAGCCTCTTTGACATTCTCTGATTGAAAATCATCGATATGATCTTGATGCAGATACCGTTCCAAAGCAAAGTGAAGAGCAGGAGATGGCAACTGCTGCCGTTGATACATTCCGACAACCTTTCCTTAAGAGCAGGGAGCATACAACAACACACAAAGTAAAAAAATATTACATTTTGTGTGTGTGTGTGTGTGTGTGTGTTTATATTCATATTCTTTGAACATAGAAGGACACAAGTCCAATACTTGCCACTGTCTTGTAACTGATCAATATTTCACAAGAACACCATGCTCAGCACAAGGGAATTGATAAATAATTCACCGTAGCGTGGGATTGAATGAGCATGTGCATTGTATTGCAGGTGCATGTCAATCACAGCAGATAAAATACACCAGGAGTCCACTGTCTGTTTTCCCAACAATAACAAATGTCATTTTGTCTTGGCAGTGGCGCCACAAATACCGTCATCAACCGCATGAGCGGGTGTGCCTGAGCTCTGAAGTGCGCCACAGAGGGGGAAAAAAAAGACACAAAACCACATATAACGTGTGGGTTTCGCCCAAGTTCCCTTACAGAGGGCAAAGCTCGGACAGATGAGAATTCATTTGTACCTCAGACCAACACTCGGGACGGGTGGCAGGAATGAGTGCAAGATTAGATGAAGATTCTGAAGGAATTTCATGCTCACATCAGTTTGACTGGAAATGGAGACAAAGCATGATAACAACTGATTGAATGCATGGATTGAATTCCGGTGAGCTGATGGAGCTTTTGGTCAATCGTTATTATTCATTTGGATTGGAGTGTCTTGGACAAAGTGTGTTGTCGTAAGCATGAATGATAAATGGAGTTGCCAGATGCAGGAAATATGTTCACATTGAAGGGAACATTTGGACTCTGACATTATCTGCAGTAGATCTGAGGACAATCAGTATTGCAGCAAGGAGACAAAAAAAAAATAAAACATGCAAAACACTGCCATTGATTAAACATGCACTGCAACAGACATTGCTTCTATTTCGTGATCACAATAAATACGAAAATGGCTTTCAGGGCTAATGTGATATTTTAAACGTACACACGGTTGGCCATTTAAAATCCTTTTATTTGAAGCAGATTGTCCGTCCTTCAGCTCCCTTCCTCTTGCAATCCAATTTCATTGATTGATAAAAGGCATTCTGCTGAACATAAGAAAATACTGCACATGGAATCGTTAACGCGAAATAACACCCGGACGAAAGGGAGGGATTTGGGGTTGCCATGGTAACGACCGATGCTATTCTTATTCAAATGTCCTTTAGAACAAAGACCTCCATTAGCTTCAACGATACAAAAGGGAGTGAACTTTTTTTTTTCTGGAAACAGCCCAAGTTGTCAGCGCTAACTGTGCATTGATGCGGTCTTTGATGTAAGGTGGCCCCCAGCAGCTCCGCTTCTGTCAGCGTCATTGTGGCGAGAAGCGCTAAGTCGAAAGACGTCAACCTCACTAGATGGTGGACATGCTAATGAGGGTCAAGGCTCGTGTCCGTCAGGCCTGTCGGCTTGGCTCAAGAGGGTGTGTGGTGTGCATAAATAGGAGCAGCTTGCCAACAGTCAGGAGGGCATTGTTCATACATTTCTGGATTGCGTGCGTTTGCAAACGTCCATCTGCATTTCCCTCCTCCTCTCTAAAGCTGGACTTCTACTGTGTTTGTTTTGTCGATCCCCGCTCCGGCCTTCCTGTGTCGAATTTGTATGTTCTCCCCATGCCTGCGTGGGTTTTCTCCGGGTCCTCCGGTTTCCTCCCACATTCCAAAAACATGCATGGCAGGCTGATTGAACACTCCAAATTGTCCCTAGGTGTGAGTGTGAGCGCGGATGGTTGTTCGTCTCTGTGTGCCCTGCGATTGGCTGGCAACCGGTTCAGGGTGTCCCCCGCCTACTGCCCGAAGACAGCTGGGATAGGCTCCAGCTCCCCCCGCGACCCTTGTGAGGATAAAGCAGTTCAGAAAATGGATGGAGGTTTAATAAGAAACCAGGCACCAAGTTTACAAATACATAAAATGGTTTGGACCCGAAAAAGGGATCTATGGGCGTCGAAGATCCCCTAAATTCTAAGCTAAAAATACTGAATTAAGAACTGAAAATAGGATGCTGCAATAGCAAACTATGGATGTAATCATGACGAACCGGTCACCATTTTATCACTGATCCTTCCCTTGTGATTGGTCTTTGATATCGTCTATTAGAGCCCCGCGTGTGTCTTTCACCGAGTGCAGGCGTTAATGGTGACATTTTCATTTGCCTGAAACCATTTGTGCAGCAAATAAAGTAAAAAAAAAAAAAATTAAAAAAAAGAGGAACATAGTCGCCCACTCCTGCTGTTCTTTAGCTAATGAACAGTGGAGCTCCTGCGCCATCATAATTAAAGCGAATGCAATTTGTGGTAATTGTGTTGGTGTGCAGATGAGATGCGTTGCTGTGGAGATTGCAGTGGCGGTCGGGCCATTAAGTCTCTGCGTGCCGCGAGAAGAGTTGTTCTTAGGATTGTCTTGGTTCAATCCATGTAAAGAAGACACATGAGAGGTGTGTGCCCTTGACAGGGTTCCCTCACTATATCTCGGTTCATCGTTGGCACCGTCGCGATGTTTCGGATTTGTTTGTGGAATGTTGTCTGTGTGCTGCGGAAATTCCTGCTGTAATTGTGTAAACTGTCATTTTTATGAGTTGACGATATACACCTTTCCACCTTGACATAACACAAACGTGAAGGTGTCAAAAGCTTATGGGATTTTAACACGGGTAAAACACACCCTTCAATGTTATTTGACCAAAGCAGAATGATCAAGAAAATTGGCTGAATGGCTTGATGGCTCGTGCCTTCTTCTTGCATAACAGTTGAATATGTGAAGTGTCTGTTGAAAAGATGTTGCGTGATGCGATGATGTTGTTTCAGAAATCAAACTTGTGAAAGATCAGATGATGACTTGATTCTTCGATAATGAATTGACTTCTTTCATCGGGCTAATAGCACCGTGGTGCTCCTCTGACGTTGAACTTTATAGCTTGATGTGGAGCTGACGTTAGCTAGCAGGCTCGGGCTTATGTTTTGCTAGATTGAATTAATGACGAGCCAACCAAACATCACCCAGCTATGAAAATGTGTGCCACAAACCTCGTGATTGAGATTTGGTTCCGAGTCTGTCCCTTTAGAAGTGCCAGTCTTTCAATCTTGTCTGTGTCACTATTTTACGAACATACAAACTCGATTTCTGAAAAGTAGAGCCATAGTTGCCGGTGAACTTTTCAGCCGCTTATTGAATGCCAGGAGACCAGTAAAAGACTTGTACAGGCGCTGCTCTTGGCCACAGCTCACATCCAGATACTTGTAGGCAGACGCGCTGACGCCAAGACTAGCCTCTTAAAGGCACATAACACAAAAATGTGCAGTATTTTCTCTGACTGCAATTTTTGTCGTTCAAATACATTTACAGTCTGTTCTAGAATGTTTCCCGCATGATGCACGGGGCTGCAATGACTATTCTCAGAGCTGTCAATGAATAATGGGAATCGAGAAAGGTCTTTAGCTGATGTACAGCCGCCTCCTCTGTTTCACAGCTGGAAGTTGCAAAGACAAAATGACGTCGCTCGGCGGTTAATTTGGAGGCGTCGACTCCTGTCGAGCAGGCGGTCCTGTCAGTATTCATCACCTCTCAAACGGCTTTCATGTCGCATGAATATGCAAAAACGCCCGCGGCCGATCAAAACACCATGCTGTTGGGGTATGTGTGTGGGTGTGTATGCATGCGCACCAGGTAAGAGTCAGTCACCCACAGGTTGACGCTCCGAGCTTCCAAATGTTTGGATGTTTGCTTCAAGAAGATTCATCTCTTTTTTTTTTTTTTTTCAAAGATTGTGCAATGTGCTGCGACAGTGGAAGCTTTTTTTCAAAGTCCCGCATCACTCATCTGTCACTTAGATTTATTATTTTTTTTCCTCCTCCTTAAATTTCATGTTTCAAAATATTTTAGGGCACTGCGTAGCATTTGATGACTATTTTTAAACTGTAAAGGCAATTCAGTACCCTTGGCGAATCTAAAAATAAACACCTCTGAAAAGGATTTAGTGTTTCAACAGTATTTGTTTTACTTTGCACTTTCTGTCACCTCTGCCCCTTTTTACTGCTTTGCTATCATATACCGGGGTGTGTGTGTGTGTAATATATATATAAAAAATGAGATGCGATTTATGATTTATAAGGTGAGTGGCATTGGTTAAATTGAAATCCTCCTGCTGCTCCCAATGGACGTGCACTATATATATATATATATATTTTTTTTTTTTTATGAACGCACATTATGGAGCATACACAGCCTTGAATTTGTGAGGAAGGACACACACTGTACTCGAAACTAGCAATGGGCATTTCACTACATGATCTTAATTGACTGTATAGGAAAATTAACAATCCACTAAATTCGGTGCTTGAACCACAACACCATCAGCGCCTCTCTGCCTGATTTCTGTGTTAATTTTGCACAGCAGACAATCCTAAATGCATATTTCTTTGCATCGTGGCCTTCCTTTGGATAGACTTCATGCCCCAATTAGTCACCTCGTGAATCATCCTTTTAAGAAAAATTAAGAGCTCCTTAAAACGGATGCCCATCGCCCCCCCCCCCATCAGTTAAGATCATGTGTCGTACCTGCACAGTCAACGCTGCCTCTTCCCAGGAAGAAGGACAAAGCCCTGACACCAATAGCATCTTATCTTCAAATATTTAATCCCCCCATAACACAGTATATGCCATTAATCACATGTCTTCATGTACACAATGAGAAAACCATGTTTTATAAAAGACGGTATTCTGTGGTTAGATCATTTAACGCAAAAACCACCTTCGCTCTAGAATCATCAATCTTCTTAGCTACCACACTAACCTAAGTGACGCATGATGTGACATCACACACGGGCAAATAAATATGCACACCAACCCTTTACACAAACGATAATTAGTCACCGAATTAACCTTCTCAAATTTAGAAACAATGATGAATAAGGATGAACTCAATCCTGGGATCTGAGAAAAGCCCATGCCAGTGGAATAACGTCGGTAGCGGCAAAGTTATGCGCTCCATTTTGGCTCAGTTGCTTTGGGACAATGTGGTCAACATTTCAATCAACACAATCAATTCAATTATCAATTCATCTCTTTTGCCCATCCCAACTTTCACACGCGCACTCAGTACTTGCATCAAATCCAAGTCTTTTCCTTTTGTTGCTCCGTTGTCTATTTTTGATCGGCTCCGACAAAGGGTGTTTTCAAGTTTGCGACAAACATATTTGCTTCAGGGTTGGATCGTAATTTTTATTTTTTTTTTGGGGGGGGGTGGTTGTTTAGTCCTGCTCTGTTATTTCCACAAGGTCAAGCAGACATAAATGCAGAAAAGCAAATGGACTTGATAATGGTTTGCCTTGCAGCCAATAATATTATTAATAATAAAAATAACATCTTCCATTTCCAGAGTGTCTTTCAGAGGACCCAAGGATAATGTTGATACTCCCATTCTGTTGACTTTGCGAACTAAGAATGATGCAGACGGTAACATGCGCGTATATCAACAGCCCTTCTCACTTGAATCGCCCATTCCGACACACTAAAAGTGTCCCGTTCACGCATTACAGGCCTCCAGAGCGATGCAATGTGCAGAGGCTCTCAATAATCAATCCAACATGGTGGAGAAAACAGGCCACTGCATAGCTGCATCTTTGTGTGTGCATGCAGGCAGACTTATTTGAATCCAGGCAAACAAGGACATACGATAGAATGCCAGCAGCTCGCAACCCCTAAATATTCTACATTTTCTACAAACTAGCAGATTGGTCCCCGATTGAAATGCAAACACCTCACAGTGCTGCTTTAATTAAATATTTGATTAATTGGTGTGAAGTGGGACATCAAAACCTTCCATCTAATTTCATTTTTTTTCCCCAATCATTTTCTGCTGGTTAAAGGTGACATTCTAGCAAAATTAGAACTGCAGGGGGAAAATCTTTTATTGATGCGTGCATCCATTAAGAAAAGCAATTTTAACACGGAAATGTTCATGATGAACCGCCACATACGGTATGTGATTATTATTATTATTATTGCAACTGAAGGCAAAAAAAAAAAGTACGACCAATAAATCTCTCAAGCTCTGGATGATCACGCCCACTCAAAATGCCTCACCCTAAATATTTGTTACAAGAGCTCACTTTTAATTGGTTCCGCGTTTTGTGAATCTGTGCCACTTAAGTTTCCTGTCAGCGTCTCCGTAAAGAATATGCAGGCCTTGATTTGACATGATTTATTAGCATAAATCAAAATTTTATGTTGGGGTCCTGCAACCTGTTGAGAGTGACTCGGGAATCAGATTTTAAGCACAATTGCTGCCTAGTCGTACGAGACGTGTCTAAAAGGTTTGAGGACTAATGTCACAACGCCAAACTGTTTTTTAAATGATCAACAAGAAAATCTACAAAGAGAGTTTTTTTTTTTTTTTTTTTTAAGGTTCCATTACAAAAGGTGCTCAGTTGGTGTCGGCAGCTTTTCCGTTCTCACCAATTATGGCTTAGATGATAGCCCCACTGACCTTGAACCATTGCCACAATGCAACTGTACTAAAGCGGATTTTCAACACCATTTTTTTTTTTTCATCCCATGCTGTCTTCCAAACACTACTTGTGCCAAGACTCCACTCTTCAATCCCAGGAACCAGAGCATTTATCCCAGTATGCCCCCATAACTACATAGAAGGCCCCTCCGCAGACTCAATAGAGTGCCCCCGCTGTGCAATGTGAGGTGATGGATATAATTGGCTTTTGCACACAGAGCCTCCACATCATTAATTCCTGGCGCTTCATAACTCACACAAGCCTCATCTTTGTATCAAAGGAGAACTGGAAGCTCATATTCAGATATCACACTTGAGTGTGTGTGTGTGTGGTATGGACAATGGCCATTTGATGACATGTTATGACAATACAGCTGCGGGGCAGGATTCAGTTTTTGCTGCGGGCACAGGAAATGACAATTGTGGCTGTTAGATCGGCAAGGTTTACACCTCAAATAAGCAGGGGGCTCCGGTGTTGTCTTCTTTCCTTTTTAACCCACTTTTGCATCTTCACGGTTCTGTGTCTGCTCAGTGCTGGGAGGTGTGGAGTCACGCGGTGTGCTGCGGAAGATCAGTGACATGCTGGAGGTGATTCTGAAGCGAATGGATGGTCTCACCAAGCTGGACAACGCCACCGCTGCCGATACACGACGCCTTGAGGAGCTCATTTCTGCAATCAACAAGTAGGCCCCCCGGCGCCCTTCCCGTTTCGTAGCAACGATTTTGAATGAGGCAATCAGACGTCATGCCGATTCTTTTCTTTGATGACATGAATGGTCATAATCATAGCAACTGAACCCCAAATTTTCAAAATGAGGTTTCTTGTCTCAACCTAGTACATGAAACATGGCATCTAGAAATGACAATAATGTAAAAAATAAAATGGAGAATGCAACCTTTTTTCCATCTTCTGTTAGGAATCTCATTTCCTCCTTGAAAGCCAAGAACGTTTCACATTTACATCATTCACTTTAAATAAACGCTTCCCAGATTGGAATATGGATAGAATCAAAAGTGATCAAGAGACAGGCAAGATTTAAAAACTCAATTCATACTAAAAAAAAAAGCAACTGACTGCCTGCTGTTATTTTTTAAAATCTTTTTAGAGGAACGCTGTCTACGTCAAAGAAATTGTTCCAGCTCTGGATAAACACTTCTACAGCACCAAGACTCAGGGAGGGGGTGGAAAAAAAATTAATAATTGTCCCACCCATACTCAAAAAAGGTTAAAGCCAAGAGGACAACAATTACCGGGCAGTGATCATAACTTGAAAAGTTTTTAAATCACTAGAAAAGCTCATGATAGGGAAGCTTCATATCAGTGTGCAACCAGTGCTTGAAGACTATTTTGCCTATCCCAAAACTCACAGCACAAAGTGAAACCATAGCAACGGTAATGCACCTCACCTCAAAGCACCTCGAAAACCTGGCTGGATTTCGCACTGCTTTTAATCTCATCTGGCCACACATTCTTTTCAAGACATCCATTCAGTTAAACGTTAACCCTTTTTTAATCCGGTGGTAGCACCGCAGGGGTGCGCCAGTTTATCTTTTCTGTGCGCCAGTATGTGTGTGTGTGTGTGTGTGTGTGTGTGTGTGTGTGTGTGTGTGTGTGTGTGTGTGTGTGTGTGTGTGAGAGAGCTGGGGCTTACAGCAGTTGCCGCATAAGTGTTTTACACTTCTCATGACCATTCTTTAACGTGCATCAGTCATTGTGGCTCTCCTTTCCCATATGCCAGGGCACTGCAGTAAGTATAATGTGAAAAAAAAAGAAAACAATACTACATGATCCCATCTTCCTTTACTTCCTGGATTTTTTTTTTTTTAATTTATATGTATGTATTTATTTTTGGGGTGCTTGAGTTTCTTAAGTGTCACTTAATTCCACACACTCTTTCTCATTTAAACCGCCTAAACCCTTTGCATGAGTACCCATGTGTGACAAGCTGACACAGTCTTTTACCTTGTTAAGTTTTCAGCTTCACATCGGCACCGAGGCACTAGAACGGAAGAATGGAGCAATTAATATAGTCTGGCGTCGGTGTTAACTGCAATCAACGTCTAGTAAAGGACTATTTAATGCGGAGGAAGCACAGTTGCTCTTAGACCATGGATGTGCAGACGTGTACTTATTGTCACTGTGTGCACACGGAAGTGTTATAAGGAATCAATATGCAGTTTTTGTCTTGCCCAATGTTGTGTGTCTGTCCTCCTTTTAAATAGGGTGAATAAATACTGCTTCTCGCCACATCAGGTTACAGCTCGGATGAATACATTTGAGTTTGTATTGACAGCAGGTAGTCTGAAAGGTTTTTTTTTTTGGTGTCATTAGAAGTGACAAGAATGCCCATTCACCGGAACATCGTCAAGGAGAAGTCAACCCAGGTAACGACCGATCACGGCTCACCTGTTTTCTCAAGCTGAGCCACGATTGGTCGTTCCCTGAGCAACTCTCATGTCATTTTCAGTCAACAGCAACTGGCAAAATGGCCGCCCACTGAGATGGACAAAAGCGGGTGGATTTTACCGCTAAATTATATGCCACAAAAAGCAATAATTCATCAGAACACCATGTTTTGACAAGTGAGGCTGCATAGAACATATTATTGTAAGAGAAATTTTTGGGTTGACGTTCCCTTTAAAGTTCTATGTTGACCCCCACTTTTTTTTTTGGGGGGGCGGGGTATTTTGAAACAATTGTTCCTGCTGGGACTGTTATGGGTTCATGCATTATTAGGGGCCCACGCACTGCGCGTAATTGGGAACACCCGTAAAATGGATGATGATCACGAATAGACGACGTCATGGGCCTATATTTTGTTAATTTATCAATGGGCGCATCACTAATGCAGCACAATGAGATCATCTTTAATGGTCTGTCTTTCATAGTTTAAATTTACAGGAGCTGTTGTCTGTGTTGTTTAAAGAGAGACAGGTTTGTGACGGGATATGTGATCTATGCGTTTATATCTATGCGTTTATAATATCCAATATGTTTCCGATTTTTTTTTTTTTTTTCATCCAAATTTGGAAGAAACTTGAGTCTGATTTATTTTGATTCGATGCATTTTTCTCGCCTTCAATGACACATGTCTAAAGTGTGCCAATTGGGAGCAGAAAATTTTAAATGGTCTCACTTGAGCCACGCTTTGTAAATTCAGCCTTTAAAGCCACTGTATATTCTTCTTCTTATTGAAGCTAGTCCTTCTTATGGAATAGGGTCTGGGAGATATGCTGTTGATGTCCCTCATGGCCGTAGGAGCCGTTTTGTCTCTTTAAAGATGCATTTTCTGAGAAAATGTTGGTCAAATTCCAAATTGCGCGACCTTGGGGATATTTTATTTTATCGAGTATCTATTATCATTTCCATATTCCATTGACCTAGGCTGACTTTTTCCTCAGGTTTGTGGGCTAATCCCTTTGCAAGCATCCTCATTTCTTATGCATAGAATTGGCCTATTGTTGCTGAACTCAGAGAGTGTAGTTAAAACACATATAGAGGTGCCATTAAATACACACAGACAAATGGATTAAATTTTTTTTCTTCTTCTTCTGTTGACAGCGTGTTGATTTGGACTGAAATGGATCCTTAAAAGCAAAAAATAAATAAAATAAAACGCTCAAGAAAGGTTCATCTGCACGCTCCATCTAGCATCATCGTAATGATTATCCATTAGTTATAGTCCAAGTAACACGTGTTAATAAATTCAGTCTGGGCATGAGACCAGGGCACAGACAGCAACCTGATTGAGTATACAGCCTACAGAATTAATGGCCGCACATCAACACACACATGCGTGCACACGCACACACTCTCCCTCTCTCTCTCTCTCTCTCTCTCTCTCTCTCTCTGTCTCTCTCTCTGTCTCTCTCTCTTTCTCTCTCTCTTTCTCTCTCTCTCTCTCTCTCTCTCTCTCTCTCACACACTCACACTCTCACACCTACACTAATACCTCCTCATGGCTCTTGTGTATGTTCAGTTCTCCAGTTTGGCTTTCTTTGGATTTGGAGGGGTGTTCACAAATCAACCATTAAATATGTGATACTTGACGTGATTTTTCCATTTTTAGGTTTTCTTGACATTTCTGACTTCTGTAGCCATAGAGGGATGAGGATCTAATTGAGTAGTAAAATAAATATCTAAATAAATAAATAAAATGGGCAGTCAGGTGCACATTCACAGAAAGATGTGCTTGTGCTGTGCAGGAGTTTCATCTTTGGCTTGAGCTTCATGGGTGCTGACAAACTGCCGTGTAGTGGTGAATCGGACTGGATGTCTGAGCCCTCCGCCTGCAATTCACCCACAGGGCAGCCACTCATTAGGGCAGAAAATAACAAGGAAAGGAAGGAGAAGGAGAAATAACAATGATGAAAGGAGGCACAAGAATGTTGAGTTGACTCGCTGTATTTTGGTTATTGGTGCAGGATGTTTGCCATTGGGCCTTTGTTCTCTTTGGCTTGACTTGAGCTTTTTTTTTTTTTCTTAACTTAGTCATTGACAACCTTCATATGTTCTCTTGGAAATCATGTTGTAATTTGTGCAGAAAGTAATCATTAGCCTATTGGCTGTATATCCCCCCCCCCAAAAACGAGCTATATTTTGCCCAAATGTTTGTTTTAACTAACTTAATCTTTGACACAAAATCCGATAGTAGAGTTCATAAAATTCAACAGTGTCTGTTCTAGAAAAATAAGAAAATAAAATCAAATAAATGCGCCTTCTCAAATGTGATAAATCAAGCCCTTGTCTCTGCTCTCAAACACTAGAACCATGACGCACCCACACCCCACTCAACTGTTTTGTGTGTATGTCTGTGTGTGTATATATATATATATATATATATATATATATATATATATATATATATATATATATATACACACACACACACACAGGTATATATATAATTTTTTTTTTTACATTACGTTAAATGACAGTTTCTCTAAGCATATGAAAATGAATGTCGTGAGTGATAATACATGAATACACGAACGTGCTGACACCTCATCACATACATCTCTCGTGCTGGATGGTGTCCAGTCATGCGGTACTGCCCAACAGACCATCCTCTCGTCCTTAAGAGGATGAGCTCATTAGATCAGAGAGAGGGTGTAGGGATGAGGGAGGGAGGCTCTCTTTTAAGTCGAATATGAGAAGTCATTTTCATTTCCTGTCTCCGTAGAGACTTTCCTTTTGCTCATTGATTTCCCCTCTCTTGCTTCTTTTCCCTCATCTGCTCCAACGCACGTTCTCATTCTTGAGCTCGTCTTGATTTGTTGTTGTTTTGCTCATTTGGAGAAGCTCGTTAAAATGCGCGTGGCTTCATTGGTGAGCGCCGCGCAGCCGTCGAACGTCCACAATGTTCTTTTACTCTTTGATGAGCATAATTTGTCATTTGAGTCAGACCTTGTTGTTATGCTCTAAATGAAAAGGAAGAGGGGCATTTATTTGTAGTGCCCCGTGGTGCTCCGATGCTTGATCTGCTTCCTATTTCATGACTTCTTTCATGCAACACCCTCTGTCTCTCTTTTGTACTCCCGATCTTTTATATCACTTTTTATGCTTTTGTTTTTTTTTTTTTTTTTTCCCCATTTTGAATTTGACAATTTTGTTACACTCAGGTGAAAGGTCGGCTGTTCCACCGCCCCCCCCCCCCCCCAAGCTCCGCTGGTTAATTTACAGACCACACAAGGTCGTTACTTTTACTAATACAATGTTGTTTCAGTGCACCACTAGCAGCAGCCGGGGAAACGTCAAACAGTTTATTTAATTTGGGACAGCAGGGGGGGTAGAAAATGGATGCTAATAAGAGAACAGAGCATAAAACTATATGAATACATATGGGGCTATAAAACATGCATAACTGGAGTGGAACTCGGTGGAAAACGAATCTCAGCCCAGGCTGAATTCATTTGTCCTTTAGTTGACATTAATGGGCGTGATAAATGTTTTGTTTGAAATATATGCACGCCTTTAAACCGAACCATCTCATTTTTCATGCGGGTGAACCAAAGCCTAGCTCAGCTGACTTTGGGCGAGAGGCAGTGGACTGCATAGTCACCAGTCAAACGCAGAGCACGTATTCAATGACCACCAATCATATTTACATTCATATCAACGGAGAATTGAGTCTTCTATAAACCAAATGCGATGTGGGAGAAACCAGAGTGCAAATGCAAGGAAGAGGGAGTGGGGGTAGTCAAAATTTGAACCACAACCTCAGAACTGTGAGCCAGATATGCTAATAATTTAGCACGTGCTGCCCTTCCACAGATTATTCAAACAATAGGAAGCGCTGAATCTATGATTGTTTCCTGATTTGAGTTTCTAGCATGTGCAGTACACGTGTGATAAAACATGAATATTGGCAATAAAAGAGAAGCACTAATGTCTCATGTGAGGGCATGCACCAATTAATGTGTGAGTAGTTTTTATAGTACACATACTCTGTCATGTCAGGTACCTTAACTTGTCCGAGTTCCAACTTGTTTGTATTTCTGTCCCTGATGAATGTGACAAGCCGAGATCCCCACCTCATCTTTATCTTCTACTCAAAAGCATTGCTAAGCTCACATCCAAAGTGATTCAACGCCACCATCTACATGGATCTGCTAGTCATTACAGTTGTTTACAAACTTGAATTTCACAGACCAGACCAGAAAGAAAACCTACTTGACTGGTATTATACATCAGTGGCCATAAATGGCTGGATTTCAGTGGACGAATATTTTTGTTAATGGCAGAGAATGAGCTCATTTAAAAATACTTAGTCACTGGTGAAGTGGAGTCTATCAATGCTGACTTTGCACGGGATGCGGGATGCTCCCTGGCTTGGTCGCCAGCCAATCGCAGGGCACAGATAGGCAATCGATCTCACACTTATATGCAATTTAGAGTCATGAATTAACCTAACATGCATGTGTGTGGAATGTGAGAGGAAGCCACAGTGAACCTTAGTCCCATGAAGCAGACATGCAGTTGATAACGGTGTTCTTAAATTTTTATGTATTTATTTTTTATTTGCCCAATTGTGTGGACTGGACTGTTGATCAATTGTGTCTTGAAGCAGTCGAGGCAAAATGGAGTACGCTACTTGGCTGCCATCCTCAGAGGCGTTGTTGATTCCGTTCCAACTAGTTTGCCGCCTGAAGAAG
The DNA here is from genome assembly GCF_001891065.2 of Hippocampus comes. NCBI lineage: Eukaryota > Metazoa > Chordata > Actinopteri > Syngnathiformes > Syngnathidae > Hippocampus > Hippocampus comes. The sequence goes on along the minus strand of NW_017842060.1, from coordinate 7,020,187 downwards.
TAAAGCATGACGTCAGCTGTGGGAACTTGAGCTCCACGCAGACTCACAACTCCTCTAGGCATCGTTTGTCTGCTCAGTACAAACCTGCCATGGAAACAGGAGATTCGAGCATGAGAGATTCAAAGATTCCTGTCTCATAAAAAAAAAAATAATAATAATAATAATCATAAAAAAACAGCCCATTAATTTTCTGCCTGCTTGAGCAAGGAAATGTCGTCCAACGCCCACCCTAATGAATATTGCACTAATAAGAATAACAAGAGGTTGAGCCTGTCGGCTATCTTTATTTTCTTTCAAGCCATAAAGGTTATCTCCTGGCAGGCATACTTCCACAGCTTGGATTTATCTTGACTCTTTTCAAGCGTCTGCTGCTGGCATATAGTCAAGCGCCCTTGCACATCATCCTGCCCACACATGCATAGACAACCCATTGTATCATTGTGAGTGACTTGTGATCACGCTGCATTTGGGGAGCATGAAATTAATGAGGATTAAAGCCATCTGCTGATTAGACAATGCATAGACACACTACAGCGTTGAAGTGCCCGCTGAAATCAAGTCATTAAAAAAGAGGTAATGGGCACTGCAGCAGAAAGGAGCATGAGCAATAATGAGGCTGTGAGGGCTTCTTTTTTTTTTTTTTTTTTTTTGCATGAGATTCAACCAAGCACATGCTAAAACTACACAACCACGGTCCGTACCCAGACAACTTATTCAGCACATCTTGTCTTGTGAATGAGGAGCTCTGTCATCCGGCAGCAGAAGTGGCAGCGCAGGTCCTTTCTATTTCACGCTCCAACCAAGTGTCTACCAATTTGCATCCCTCGCTAACACTTGTACATCTGTTTGAGATGTTAAAAATGGAGAGGGGGGGAGCACAGGAGGGGATTGAGATAAAGCGAGGGGACAAAAAAAAAGCAGGCGATGAGGCACGAGCCTACAGAAGTCCCACGAAAATGGAATTGTTCTCCTGCATTCAAATCCACTCTGCATGGACATGAAATCACTATTAGACCCAAAAGAGGAAACATCCACCACTTGCGTACACTTTAATGCGGAATGTGTGCCATTATTGCCGTACCGCAAACAAAGTTTCTAATGAGCTTTTCAGCTCCAGCACATTAAGCAGCATATAAATGTACCTGCAAATGTCACTTCCTGTTCTACTGCCGTGCTCGGAGTTTTGAAGCTTCAGCATTGTGACACAGAGGGGCGTCTCTTTCCCCAGGCCTTTATTTTCAATCCATTAATTCTAGTGTCACCAATTCACTGTTTACGTTTTTACCGCAAAAAGGGTTGATCATTTGGGGATTTTAGACGGAAGCAAGATTCCAGTCAAGAAAATGAAGAGAGAGAGCTTATTACAGTGACCCGCCACCACCTAATTTTATGGAGGCAGTAATATCCAAACATCACAATATGATCTTATCAGGATATTGTCTGCTCTGTCTTTGTTTTTGTTTTCAACACCAGCTGAAGTGGAGGGCATGCCTCCTCAGTGGTGCACTTGTTTCTCATTACCAATCAAGCTTTGCCATGTATTTCAGGACTGCCAAGCTGCCTAGTCACTGTCAGATTATTGACCTTGCTTTTTTGTTTGCTCAACAGAAATTTTCTAGATGCCTCGTTCATGGTTATGGTCGCTCTTGTTTCGATAGTTTTCTTGTTTAGTAAGTGTTTTAGGAGTTCTTGTTATTCTTGGATTATTTAAGTTTCATGTAATAAACTTTTGCCATTTTGTGTTGCGTATTTTCGGGTATTTATTTACCTTGCAGTTTGAAAACGCTTTTTTGTTCATATTGGCTTTTCCTGGTTTTGTGGTGCTCATGCTTTCTGTTAATACTTGGTGGTTCATTTGTTTTTCTGTAAATGTTTTTATTTTTATTTATTTATTTTGCCTCAATCTACATTTGTGGGATCCGCTTACCGCTTTTCGGATCGTGTCAGATATGAACCTCACGATATGATAATTATCATACCCGAATATTTCCACAAAAAAAGTCAGCAGTGCCATTTTATTTCAGTGATACCACGATATTCTTTTGTCACGGGTATCATACCGTCAGAAAAAAAATATCCCCCCCGCCCCCCGCCCATGTTTAGTGGCAGGGCTGGGTCCCCTTACTGTTCTCCTATGGGTGTGGCAAACAATGTGATGGTTGGCTGCGATTTGAATCCAGGTTTGTGTTTGCTTGCCAGTTTCGCCGATTACACTTTGAGCTCATGTTTTTGTATGTGTTGCTGCGCCTCTGCAGGTTTCAACCAGCTGGCCTCATGGAGATGATCCAGACTATAGCTCAGAATGTCTCCAACATGGCAGTCAGAGTGGAGCAGATACTGCAAACCAGCATTATGCAAGGCAAAGGTACAATGATCGGTGACAATGAAACACTGGGGCGGGGACCGTGACGCACAATGCATATTCTGTTCCAACCACCGTGACCTAGCCTGAATTTGTATGTGATCCAAAGGCGTTTTAGTTTATCACTAATCTACGGTAACCTGGTAGTAAACTCATAACTCTCAATATTTGTAGGCCTAAATCTAAAACATCTATTTTCTAAAAAATGTAATGTATCTTCTAAATGTAAAAAAAAAAAAATAATAATAATAATCCATGCGTAGATAACTGAAAGACGTATTACACCGCCCGCTTCTCAAACCAGTTTTAATGTGTAATCCAAGGACAGTGTTCCATGCGCATAAAAATGGCTGTGAAAATATCATGTTATGACTGGAGTTCAGAGTTGAGTCGATTTTATTTAGTTTTCCTTTTGTTTCATAACTCCATTGATGCATAACTCAACAAAGCCCAGTGAGCAAAGCCCACCTTTAAGTCTGTTATCAAAGCTAAATTGAATAAAAATGCTGCTTTATCAATTGAACTCATGAATGTACATTGCTAGTCAAGCTTTTTGTGCGACTTTGGTTGACAAATAGATTTGACCTGTGAATACCCTCATCTTGAATGTTTGTTTGTGTATTTCTGTAAATGGAGAAAAGCCTGGGGGGCGAAAGACTTATTTGCAGTAAGGTCTCAGTTTCATTAGGAGAGAGAGGGAGAGAGAGGGGGGAGAGAAAGGGGATGGGGGTGTAGCTTGAAAAAGGATGAAAACACGGAAAGGCAACATTGGTGCGTCAACCCCCCCCCCCCTTTTTTTTTTTTTTGCCTTATATCAGCAGCAGACAGGCATTTAACTAAGTGAAGCAATGAATGCAGTGTGTTTGCCCTCACTCGCTGGGCATAGAATGACTGGCTCAGCTGCACTGGAAGGTCCAGTGAACACTGTGCACTGCGTTGGTGTCACACGGCCGAGGTGGCCTGTATGCAGGTTATTGTCACTTTCCATCCTAAAGTGAGGTGAGGAGCATATGAATATGCGTCACGCTAACTTGGGGCCTCATGGCTGCTGCCATGTTGTAAAATGCGTGTTCAATGAGCTGAGGGGTAGCATCATGATGATTAATTGCTGTATGGATCATTAAAGTCAATCTGTACGTATTAACACTGGGAACATAGAGCCGGTGGACTAATGAAGCCACACATTTAAGAGAAGTTTATTCCTTTTCAAAGGCTTGGGTGCTTAGTGGGGTGACACTAACTCAGTCTGGACGGACTTCACTTTGCGGATTACAGTGCGGTTAGTTGAAAGCACCAAAGGGCTGGCTGTCGTGGTTGACGAACTGTTGGCTCAAGGACAAATGTCTTTTCAGCTGTGAGAGATGGGACGTCAAGCCAGTGCGAGGTACCCAAAGATCCCCGCTACCCAGAGTGTCCTGGAAAAGTGGACGTAAGTTTCAATTTTGATTTCATTTGGATTTTGACTGTTCGTCGAAATGACTGTGAACTGTTAAACCCTTTCATTTTCTGAGATGGAATCCCATGTCCCTCCCTTAATGGTATTTGTTTAGTTTTTAACTAGGGATATAAAGCGATTCAAAGGTTTAACAGAGATTATTTTCGCATTGTCTGGCCGACCTCTGCCGTTGCCATTCACGGTCACTGTAATGCACTTGTCCTGCGGGCTTCGTCTACATCCGTTTTCAGATTCAATCATATTTAATCAACTTCCAGCAAGGCAGGTAGAGCCCAACAGGAGGAATCTGGAGCACCAGCCACTCTCACACTTGTCACGTGCATCATTCGCTCAAAGGCTTTTTGAAATCCACTCCTAAAACCATGGACTTAATTCACACGTTTGCAGATATTTTGTTCAGCCGTTTGTTACTGGTAGAGGGATTTGCAAGCTTTGATGCGCTTGGAAAAAAAAACAAAAAACAAAAAAAACAAAGCAGTTGCGCAGCTGCAGCCATTTCGAAGGATATTTTTGATGAGGGTTTATAGTTTGACGGCCCAGTGAGTCTCAGACAGGTTGCATGACTTGGTGAGAAAGCTGTGAATCAAGTGCAGAAGGCTACTCCTACCTCATTACTGCATTAAAAATAATTGGAATTATCATATTAAAATTCCTTGGGGGTGAATTTAGGGTTTACATTAGCGACAAAAGAAAAATAAAATTTCAGTGGGGCGGCATGGTGGTCGACAGGTTAGCGCGTCCGCCTCACAGTGCAGAGGTACAGGGTTCGATTCCGGCTCCGGCCTCCCTGTGTGGAGTTTGCATGTTCTTCCTGTGCCTGCGTGGGTTTTCTCGGGGTATTCCGGTTTTCTCCCACATTCCAAAAACATGCATAGCAGGTAAATGGAGCACTCTAAATTGTCCCGAGCTGTGTTAATGAGCACGATTGTTTGTTCGTCTATGTGTGCCCTGCGATTGGCTGGTTCAGGGTGAACCCCGCCTCCTGCCTTAGGACAGTCGGCATGCCCCCCGACCCTCAAGAGGATAAGCGGATTGGAAAATGGGTGGATGGATTCTCTCAGTGTGCAGCAAAACTATATGATGTATAAGTTTTTGTTTTTGGATAAGCGGATTGGAAAATGGATGGATGGATTCTCTCAGTGTGTAGAAAACTATATGATGTATAAGTTTTTGTTTTCAAATTGAACTACCGAAAAAACGTTTGACACAATATTCTAATTTATTGAGATTCACCTGTACTAACCCTCGATTTTCAAAACAGACTCACTTTGCGCTGTACAATCTGTTCTTCCTTTATCATTATTGTCATTGTTCTAGACATGAGACTGAGCTGAAGTAAAATACTCTAAGCTATCATGTCAGATTTACAAAACTTTGAAAAGCGATTTTAGAGGCATTTTTTTACCCCCAAAATGTGTCGAATTTTCAAAGTATGCCTCTGTCTTGTATGTGGCATTACCGTTGTTTTTTTATCCCTTCAGTGGATGCGAGCACGCTGGACCTCTGACCCTTGCTACGCCTTCTATGGTGTCGATGGCTCCGACTGCTCCTTCCTTGTCTATCTCAGTGAAGTGGAGTGGTTCTGCCCCCCGCTGGCCTGGAGGAACCACAGCAGCCAGCCCAGCCCCCAGCATGTCCACCAGGCTAAGGGAACCGCCAAGAGGCCTGTGAGTATACAAGCCACACAATTTTAGTTTTAATTTGCTCAGTTGCTATTAAAAAACTCAAGCTAACAAACAACTGAGGTCTTGTCATTGTTTGACAATTTGTTATTGGTTGCAAAGCGTCAACATGCGCTAGCGCCCATCTGTAGGGTCCATTGTAAGGACAATTTATTTGTAAGGTAGTGTTGTAAAACGGGTTTTAAATGATAGTGTTATTGGACGTAATACACCCTGTAATTTTTCCTCTAGCTGTCCACATCCAACCCAAAACCAACCCCGACCCGCTAGTTGACAATCAGTGTTACATAAAAATAGATGACTGCTCAAGCCCGTGAAACACAGTCTAAAGCGTTGTGGAACTGCTTCGATGACACAACTAAATTAAACATGGTAACAATCGGAAAAGCATTAAAGGCACGAGACAGTATGTTATCTTAGTCATTGTATCTTGGCTCACGCTTCACACTCGCGTTTAATTTTATGCAAGAAAGACTTTACTGTTTTAAGGCCATGACTAGGTGATCTGTGGAAGCGCTTTGACTGAACTCCAATTAACGTAGCAAGTGAGGTATGTTGTAAGGAAAAGGGGGAAGGAAAAAAAGCCTGTGAAGACATGAATAAAACATTTTGCCATTTTAGATGTTAGCTCTTCCATTAATCGCTTCATTTGAAGTTTTTTGTGTCGATGCTAATCTTGTCAGAGCTGCTAGCCTCGATGTTGTGTCAAAAAATGGGTCTGCTGCGTTTCGACCGGTAGATTGAACTATATGTTAAATAGCCAGTAGCTTGTTTGCTTCATAGGCTACAGTACCTTCATACTAATACCCTTGATATGGTCATAACAAGTCCCTAACGAGGCAGCAGAAAATGAAAGTCAAGATGTCATCAATCATGAAACTATAAACAAGAAGAAGCCAAACATAGCTTATGCTCAGGAGAGTTTCAGCGCTCTGACCCCATTACTACACAGTAGTTCACTTTCATCTGACCCTTTTCAAAGTCTACTAATTACACACGCCTCAGCCATCCATCATCCGCTCTATTTTTACTCATTGCTGACTCAGGGGTCATGTGGCGTTGTTTCACCCCTGTCATTTTGACTCTCATTGTCTACATTGCAGGCGTATTCTTAATTTAACACTTTCATGGCAGGCTGATTGAACACTCCAGATTGTCCCTAGTTTGTGAGTGTGAGCGCGGATGGTTGTTCGTCTCTGTGTGCCCTGTGATTGGCTGGCAACTGGTTCAGGGTGTCCCCCGCCTACTGCCCAAAGACAGCTGGGATAGGCTGCAACACGCCCCGCGACCCTTGTGAGGATAAAGCGGGTCGGAAAATGGATGGATTGATGGATGCACTACATGTTGTATTTTACAACAACACTGAACCACATTTACAATTTATAATATACATAATACAATATTACGATTTTTACAAGAGGTCTTTTTGTTCTACTTGGCAGAATCAAATTTCCACCTCATGTTGACCCCACGACATTTTGTTCTCTACCCATCCACCTTGTTCTCAGGCTGCCTTCCGCACCGATCTGTCCATGCTGCTCGACCAGATTGGCGCAGGAAAGGAGTCTCTGAGCTTCATGAAGCGTAGAATCCGTCGTCTCGCTCCACAGTGGACAACAGCTGCCAACCGCCTCGATGCCAAGCTGGAGCATCGGTGGAGGGACCAGAAGAAGGTAGCAAGGAGGATCACTGCAATCTGTCGTTTTACGTATCTTTTGTTTTTCAATTGCGGGAGTCTTTTTTTTTTTTCCACAGAAACGGCGGCTGTTAATGATGAAAAAGTATGCCTTTCTTTGCAACAAGATGCCATGTCTGCTCCACACACAACCATTCGCCGTTTTAATAATGTACACGGTTTATCTGAAAACGGCACAGCATTCCACAAATAGAAAGCATTACAGTAGTTCTCTCTCTCTCTAAAAAGAAAAAAAAAGACCCAATGATAAGTTGTCATCCATCATAGCTTTCTGATGTCTTGCAATATGTGCATGTCAGCTAAAATCACATTTCGTTTTGAAGTGGATAAGTAAAAAAAAAAAACATTGAAGTGTTATAATGATCTAATTTTGGTTCTGGTACATGATATCACATGCCAGAGGCCTATTGTGAGAAGCCGAAGACAAAAGGGACTCCGAGATAGATGAGCAATGAAATGAAAGGAGGTCACGAATGATGACGCTGGTGATTGGGATTATGAAGGAAGGCACCAAACTGTGTTGGTGCCAGAGGAGGAAAAAGGAAGACAAGAGGGATGGATGGTCGAAAAGAAGGCTTAGTAGAAAATGGATTAAGGACGACTGAATTGTGGGAACTGGGGGAATATTGTAAGGCTTTGTGGCTGCTGCCTTCATTTAAAACTAGTTAAGCCAACTTGGGCTCTCATTTGAAGGCCATCTTGATCCAAAGTTCAAGTTAAAAAAAAAACAAAACAAAACGAACTTTCTGAAAAAACTACATTTTCGATTTAACGCTTCAATATGCTGTGGATTGATTCGGTTTTGCTCCCGAAAATGAAGATGAATGAACAAGCTCTTGAGAGAAAGCACTTTGGTGAACACATTTTGCATCTCTCTGAACCTCGATCCCTTCTTAAAGTTAGTTAGTTAACAAGTGTAGCCATAGTGGCCTGTCACCGTGATTGATGTTTGCCTTTCTTGCGCTGCACTGAAACGCTTTGTTGCTTCCCATCATGGCTGCCCGAAGAGTGTAAATGCCTTACAATGAGCCAGCGCTATCTCTCAAGCAGATGTCGTCGCGTTTTCGCGGGTCTGCCTTGCTGTCGGGGGCGGTTCGTCACAGTAATGGCAAGTGGAAGTGTGTTTGTGATTGGGGGTGGCAGGGTGCAACAGTGGATGCTAGTAGCAAGACGTTTTGGTCCCCGGGGGCTTTTCTATGAAATCTCTTTGCTGCTTCTCGCCTAAACGGGCTCCTTGGATGGATGCCGAATGTTCAAGTGAGTCTGAGCCAAGTAGCACTAGCCGTGTGAAATTTGGGGGTCTGCAAGGTCTTTCTGCTGGTATAAACACAATCAAAAGCACTCACCTGAATTTACACCCTCATTTCTAAGATTTGTTCCAGGGAATGGAATGAATGCATTCCTGACAGTCTTCTCCTTTAGTTTTGTTGCCGTGCTTCCAGCATGTGTCCTGTGTACGGATAAGTCAAGTTTCAAAATTCAGATGTGCTTCCATGTCCATGTAATCTGCGCAGGGCCTTCAGAATCAATCATGCCAGAGATGTAAAATTAAACTGCAATGAGACTGTTTCAATGAGATTTCAAATTTTTATTGACATAGCCAGAATGCTGCTCCTCGATCACATCAGCACGTTCTGGTTGGCCAAACGTTCCACGAACAAAACACTTTGAGCAATCTGCACACATGACTTCTTTTAATATTCAGCATTTATGGGGACTTGATTACCCTTCATATTTTTGTCACATAATGAGATGCATATTGATTATGAGCTCCTCCAGATAATTTACATCGCAACAGGTACATGCCCGTTAAGCCGCGTTTGGATGGTGTCCGTAATTGCAACAAGATCCTTCTGGTGGATAAGTCGAGTAAGACCCGCACGGCTCGCCACTGGGTTGTATCAGTACGATTTATAGCATTAGCCGTGTTATTGATTGGCAAGCTCTTTGAAAAATGAACACTTCCTGCAGGCTCGAACTTTGACTTTCACCAGTAAGAGAAGCGTTGACGATCATGAAGGTGCAAATGAATTCATCCTTCCCCCAAGCGACGCTGAAAATGACAAGGATGTTCCATTGCAATTAAATTTGACCTGCAACTTTTCTCATGTGATTACCTTTACGTTAGCTTTTTGTCTATGTCGCAAACCACGTATCTCAAGGCTCATTTACGCGTTACATTTGACACACTGAGTCTTCGGTCCTTCCATTTATTTGGTCGTTATTTTTGTCCAGCTCCCAGAAATACAGAATAAATAATAATCAATAATAAACAAACACGTTTAGATATTTTACATATACATCATCACTTTTTTCTCTCCTCTCTCTGTTATAAAAATCAAGGATGGCACTTAAGCACAAAAGTGATAAAGGAATAAAGTCTGAGATGCATGCAGAAAGTATCTGTCTATGTGGGGGTGGATTCCCTGCATCAAACTGTGAAAAGCGTCTGGGAAGTAACTTGGACGCATAGAATAGAGAAGTTGATAAAAGCCAGGGTCAAATTGCAGAGGGCGGGTATTTCGAATGCAAATTTCTGTTTGCTTTATTTCAGGACATCACAGAATACATTCGAGAAAATAAAACTCAGCTGAAAGAATTGAGCCTTATTACACAAACCAGTTGCAGTGTATCTGCTGCTTCTTTGACTTGAGTTTTTTTGTCATCAAGTCACCTGCATTTTCAAGAGATTTTTCATTTCCCAGACTGCTCTAGTCTAGTGCACATGATCTGGGAGGTATAAATAAAGGGTTTGGGACCGTTTAGCCAAGGATTTCAAGTCTCAAAAAATGGGTGCAGTCATGCAGCTTTCGCAACAGTTTATTCTAAATATTAAGGAAGCAAGCGTAGTAAGCGTACTTTGGAGTCTTCACTTTTAGTTTCTGTCTTGTCTCGCTATCGATTTCTTCTCCTGTGATAGAGAGTTCATATATTTCCATGTTTTTTTATAAGGAACCACTTTCCCACTTTTTGCGCCATACCAACTCACCACGTGGCGTTAATGCGGCCAAGCATGAAAAGTAAGGATGCTGCGCTGTCACGGGTTGTCACTCTTGCCATCTGCCACCATAACTGTAATTAAATTTCACTTATCCTTATTTTATGAAGCACGAGCTATTAGCTATTAGAGCCGGCTTATTAAATCTGGGAATTTTTCCACGCCAGCTGGACTCTCGGTGGAGCTTGACACACACACACACACACACACACACACACACACACACACACACACACACACACACACACACACACAGTCCTCGTGCACGCTATTGTCCAATGTTTTATACGCGTCTGGTGCACATTTATACTTGTTAGCAGTTGCCCTTGCATGTTATGTGCATGTATAGGTAGTTTTAAGTCTAGTGATGTTGAACACGTTATTTCAATTTCAATTGTTTGTTTGAAACTCAACTTAGGTCGTGCATCTTCTTTGAAATTTGCTTTACCGGGTAAAATACCACCTTGCAAATGATAAAACAACTTGACAATGCATTTATGATGATGTAAAAATTTCTTACATGACCTTTTAATGAGAACATTTTAATCTTTTACATAACATTTCAAAGACCCGAATAAAGTGAGCTCAGTGATTTTTAATTTTTTTTTTTTTTTCTGAACGCATTGTTTAAGTTGAGGCCTCTCCCGCACAATGTAAGAAGTTGATTGCCTTTGTTCGTATCAACGGTTATTCAGTGCAATTGTGAATTAGTTAGTTACTTGTCCCATTACTACCATGAGAGTTTCGAAGAGATCTAGGGGCATGGGGGTCCACATCCGGCCCGCCTTCCATCTCTGACCATCCCTCACAGTAAGCAAATAGTCAAATTAAACATAAACTATGCGGTGCTTTTATTTTGAAAGTTGTGATTTTATTTCAATGTTCACACAACGGTGGTAGTAATGTTCTTATCGCACATCAGGTTATCAATCAACCATGCAGGCAAGAGGGTAGCATGAGGTTGACGAAGACATCCACATTATGAGCACGCACTTTGGACCAAGCCTGATCAAGGAGACGTACTGAAAATAAACGCAACTTGCTTGCCAGCCATCAGCGGGAGGTGTTCATGCGGTGATGGTTAATCAGGATTGCTTTGCAGAGCAAGGTTAGGACATGGCCCGGTCGAATTCAGCCTGAAAAGCAACATGTTGCTTGGTACTTGCTGGGAGGTGATGATTTTGCAGGCACGCCCAAAAAAAAAAAGAGTGGTAAAATAGATACTCACACATTGAGCAGGGAAGATGCACTGGACTTGCTTGTCTGAGTAAGCGTGAGGAATGCCAAATGTACTTGATGCATCCGAAATTAACATTTTGCTAATCCCCGACGTCATTAAAACAGCTTAGCTTTCAATAAACTTGGTGTGAACAAAGCTAGAAATATTTCATTAATAATTACGATGTCTTTTTTTTTTCCATTCCGCAATTTAAATTAATGGGTGGAGATCAAAGAGCTTACAAATGATATTTTAATGGGGGATCACACAGGTTGGAATTAATGCAGGATCACATTCTAAATGTAATATTGTCATGTGCAAAGTTCAGACTTTTATTTTCACAAGGCATTGCTCATTTGTTGAGAAACATGCACTCTTTTCTCGCAACCAAAAGACAATTGTGTTGTATGTAATTAAATCGAATCGCTGCGTTTATCAAACAGTTTTCACTGACTCGCAGTCATAATCAGGTTTGCAAAATAATGTACATTGTCAGTATGCACTACCCACGTTAGCTTTCCATTCTAACCTTCAGTGCATATGCAGAATTAAGGATTTGAAGTAAACCTGTCCCTTAATATTAATATCATCTTATTGGCCTGACCCACGAGGCAGACAATAACAAGATTGCGTGTCTGTCTCGCGGAGAACGGGTGCTGCCAGTGTAGCTTGATGATATTTTTCAATTAAATTTTATTGTTATGGTGCCATTCACGAGACTCGGTTGGATTGGGATAGGGCTAAAGAAGAGGGAGACATGGGATAGAGCAGTAATCATGGGAAATGATACAATTTCAATACATTGATTGATGTGTATATGTATGAATGTATATATACAGTATATATACACACATGCACATTTCATGCTTCAAACTGCAGAGTGGAGTTTTTCTACTTACTCTTTCCTTCAGTCACAATTTAGATTAAAAAAAAGTCAACATAAACAGATTTTTCTGTGTGTGTGTGTGTGTGTGTGTGTGTGTGTGTGTGCGTGTGTGTGTGTGTGTGTGTGTGTGTGTGTGTGTGTGTGA
>NW_017842060.1:7005069-7007604 GCF_001891065.2 Hippocampus comes | reverse complement strand
TTATCTGAACTTGGGAAGCAAGTTCTTATCTTTTTTTTTTTTTTTTCAATTTCGCTTTCTGGAATGAACACTGAAAGAAGAAGTCTATTCATTAATTTTCGGTGCTTTCTACCGTCTTTGTTACTGATTTGTTGCTTTACCCTTGTATATGTTCGTTGCTCCATGTACAGCACTTTGTGTGCAGCGGTGGCTGTTTGAAAGTGCTCAATAAATACAGTTGAGTTGAGAATTAATTAATTTTCATAGTTTCTGTTCTGTTTGGCAAAATCAAATGAACGAATGATACACGGACTGCTACTTTTGAGCACCATGTGGATGGCAATGTTAACAGCCCCATTCGTTTGAATGTAAATCTTTAGCACCGCTGGGACGCCGCCGCCGGGTTTCCATAGCAACCATCGGCAGCATTGATTCTCGAACAAACCTTGAGCCTGCGCATGAGCCTTTTCACACTTTTGACTATCCCTGAGGGATGACAAGGAAAAAGTATTAAAGTTATGAGTATGACTAAATTAATCAAATCAGCAGTAAAAAAAGCGTTGCTGTTGTTGGCCGCACCACTGGAGGCACAGGCGCCTACTACACATAATAAGGGAAAAGGAACAACAGATTTCGGAGCAGTTTTGTCGTCTGCGCTGCAGGAGGTCCCACTGTATATAAATCACAGTGAACAACATTGATTTAACTTAGTAGCGTCGCATAACCGTTGCGTTCAAGAAGACCCGTCATGACAGCCGTGACAAGCAATCAATGACATTTTACAATGCTCTTGTCGTCGGTGTTGTCTTTCAGACTCCACTCCGCGCAGTGAATGTGCCCTAACGGCAACCATCCCCACTTGAGGCGTTGATTAGTCAATGGTATCCCCATCGTTGATTTCTTCGTCGCAATATTGATCCGCTCCGACACCCGCAGCGTCTTGTCAGCGCCGTGCCGTTCAGCGCACGTCGTTTTTGCGTGCCCTTGCGTCAGCATGCTTCCACGTTTCTGCTGACATTTACAACTTTTGTACACACGAAGGTTGAGTGATGGATGTAAATATGCCTCGTTGGATCCCTGTGACTTGGCTTCGTACGTTCTATTCAAAATCTGCTTTCCTGCTCCTAAATGTCATCAATCACCTGGCTTGTCAAGCTGCTCGCATTCTGATGACAGATGTGCAGTGGTTCCATTCCCAGTTGGAATTTCAAGCAAGCGCAAAAAAAAATTCACACATTGTGGTGCGGCACCCTTTGTTCTGTTTCCATCGCTCCAAGAGTCTTCGTCTTCCTGCCACGATCGATTCTTGCAATGGCACCGTTATAAAGTTAAGATCGATATAATGACGTCTGTGGGGAGCACACACACTGTTGTCTGACTTAAAGCCTTCCAAATTACTCAGGAAGCGCCGTATTTATTCCCGACCCCTTGCTTTGCTCTCAGCGGACGTGTCTCCAGGCAGCAGTCTCGCAAAATGACATGGTTGCTTGAATTCACACTTGAAATGAAAAATCATTCAACAGAATCTCTTTGTGTGTCTTGTGGTGATTCAGAAGTGTGCCTCGTTGTCCACAACAACATGCCCACATGCATTCAACCACCCCCCCTTTTTTTCTTTTCTTTTTTTTTTTTTTTTTAATGATGATGTACAGTGCTGATTTTATTTATTTCTTGTGAGTGAAGCCAACTTAGCTGTTCACTTTTTATTATTATTATTTTTTTTTTTGCATTGCTTGCCCAGTGTCGTGAAATACTGTTGGAGAGTGCAGTGTACACGTGTAATTGGCCACTAAGGGGGTGATTAGCGAGTTTGTGCCCTGGCCCGGAGGGCTATCAGGTGGCTGTACCTTATACATTATGCACTGACAGCACACACAGACATCTGCTACACTTACATAGAAAAACACAATCCTATTACGTGCCTGCATGCCGGATTTGATAGTGCGCGCACAGATATCTTGGCCGTTTTTTTTTTTTCTTTTCTTTTTTTTTTTTTTTTTTTACTTAGTAGGATTACACTAAAGTTACCCAATTGCTTTAAAACTTTGTCCCGAGCACGGAACCATGAAAGTGAAAATAAACGACAACAGCTATTGTATGTGCATCACGTTTTCAGGCTTTTTCCTGATGAGGAATTCCCTTGCGGATAAAGCCTAACAGATCTGAGCCGAGCTATATAATGACTAGAAATCTAAACTGAATGCTATATCCCGGTGTTTAATCACATATTGTATTTCTGTAATAGGTTTATCTCAGTCCCACGTCTCATCATTGTCAGGGAGGCTGAAACGAGGAAGAAAAAAAAAATGCAGACGTGCAAATCCATACGGGAAAGCGCAGAAAAAAACAATGTGCTGAGTTGGCATCTTTGTATTTAAATGTGTAAATAATGCATTGTTGTGTCAGACAATCACTGATACCTGTGTTAGGCATTTTGGAGCGTCCTTCATTATGCTGTGGAGAGGAAACCACTTGCTCCTTTTAACTAGCATGGACATTGCAGGCATCTTTTTTTTTTTTTTTTTTTTTTTCTGTTGGCGCCTTTTTTTGGTGATT
>NW_017842060.1:6975386-7004897 GCF_001891065.2 Hippocampus comes | reverse complement strand
GGTTAATGGTGTGCTAACTCATGTGGTGTCTCTTTTTTTTTTCTTTACTGACAAAGTCACGAGGTTCCTTCATCACTTTTTTTCATTCATTCAGTGTGTTGCCTGAAGGCTTACCAAAACATGTTATTTTAGGGCACGATACCTGTGTTAGGCATTTTGGAGCGTCCTTCATTATGCTGTGGAGAGGAAACCACTTGCTCCTTTTAACTAGCATGGACATTGCAGTTTTTTTTTTTTTTTTTTTTTTTTTTTTTGCGTCGTCACCTTTTTGTGCTGAATGAGCATTCCTAACAACGTGGGCTCACGGAAAGTAACGTGATGGAAATGGAGCTGCTGCAAATTAGATTTCAAAGGCACCCCAGATGGATTAGTGCAAAAGCGAGGGCAGACAGAGCTACGCCTGCTCTATATCATACTCCAGCTGCTCCAGTTTGCGGACAAATGAACTGAGGTGAATGGTGTGCTAACTCATGTGGTGTCTCTTTTTTTTTTCTTTACTGACAAAGTCACGAGGTTCCTTCATCACTTTTTTTCATTCATTCAGTGTGTTTCCTGAAGGCTTACCAAAATATGTTATTTTAGGGCAGTTGAGATCCCTCAGTTGCTGTGGCAGCTCTGCGAGGACAATGGCTTGTGCTGTTAGATGTGGCGACAAAAACGTCAAGAAAAGCCTACTAGAACATCTGGACTTTTTTGGGGTGCATAGTCTAAATGGGCGAAAGCAAATCAAACATGTCAACTTCTACGACGATTGCTAAAATCTCAACCCAAATAAGAGAGATGTTGTGAGGACTCCCGTTTCATGCAAGTTTGAATGTGACTGGTTAATTTTGAGCACAGCCTAACCAGAGTTGTATGAATGTGGGTGCACTTATATCATCACATTTCACAAACTGTCACACTCATGGTGAAAAGATTTGCAATTTTGATTTATTTGTCCATCCATTTATCCATCCATTTTCCGATCCGCTCTTATCCTCACAACGGTCATGGGGGGGTTTGTGCTGGAGCCTATCCCAGCCGTCTTCGGGCAGTAGGCGTGGGACACCCTGAACCGCAGGGCTTGATTTATTTGTTTATTTTTTAATTCATACTGGTCTCCCCCCTTAAAAACATGGCACTTGCACAAACCTGAATAGACTATTATATACACTATACATTATGCCACAATGGTATTAGCAGTTGGGATTCCTAGTTTGGAACAATTTGAAGGTTTTAAATTCAGCAAGTACTGCACTCGTGTTCTTTCAATATATTTGCAGGAGATTCCTCTCCTCCTCCACATTACTTCTCTCTCTCTCACTCTCTCTCCGATGGTGTGATCCATAGCGACGGATCAATTTTGGCTGGTGCAATGTTATTGTTTCGGCTCACGCACCCGGCAGCTGTTGTCGTCAGAATATCTTGAGTAGCGCACCCCATGCGCGCGCCCTCTCTTACTGCAGCAATTAAGCAACACGGACGGCTCTCTGTATTTTGCGGTTTTCACAGTAGCAAATTAAAAGATTGCTACGTCATCTATGAAATTGGTTGGAATTAGAAAACCATGGACTTCGACCGGGGTGGATTGGTTTTTCACTTTGGAGTTTCCACCGCGCTGAAGATATTAGAGACTCGGCGTGATCGGCATCCCTCAGCCACACAGACAAAATTGGTTTACTCTCAGCAAACATGAAGGAAAAGCCCCACAGACTGCCACAGCAAATGAGGGGAAGACTGTACCGCATCCCTCTACCATTCTATTTTTCATCATTCCCTTTCCCTCTTTTTTTTTTTCCTGAGGAGAAGAAACAGTGGCCAACAGTGCTCCAGTGCTGGAAAGGCTTCAGGGCCTGAGGACACATTAAAGTGAGCGCCAATAAAAACGACATTATCCATTCATCAGGCTCCTTTGCCATGTTTTGTCTGTAATTGTTGTGAAATGTTACTTGGAGAAGACAGAGGAGCAGATGATTACAAACAACAGTATAGAGACATGCAGGGAGATGTGACTGTAATAGTATGTACAACTGGTTTTGCATTCTGAAGGGATAAACCAAAAGCCTTGTTTGAAACCGGCCCACATTTTATCGCATTGCCATGATAGAAGAGCCCCAAAGAATTTGATTGTAACCGTCCCACCTTTTTGGGGGGGCTTTGCGCTTTTGCATCACGACTTGAAATCAACATTTATCATTTTGTTGAAGCAGTTTTTGAGAAGTTGCTCGATATCCTTGGTATTCAGATTCAATTTTATCAAGGATATCAAGCGTATGGGAAAATAATGCTCAAACGGCTTCCCATTTCATATTCATATATATCACATATATTTTGGTGTGTGGCACACGCTCCACAGTGGGGGTGTCGAAACGTTTTTGTTTGAGGGCCGCATACAGAAAAATGGAGGGAGGGATGAAAGGGCCACTTTTAAATTCTTCAACATTTTGAAACACGCGACTTTCAGTCCAAAAAAGAACAAACTGTAATCAAGTGCCCATTTTTCAGTTACTTGAGGATCATTAATCTGATGTCGCCATCGAGCACAAAGTGGAAGCAACAATTTTTGCCTCTAAAGTTGAATTGTCTTTATTCACTGCAGTGTTTTGAAGATAAATTGTTATTCTTTGAATTATAAATGTTTTTTTTTCTGACAACCGCCTTTCACCATGTTGAACTAATCTTGCGACCCATGTCAAATGGTATTTTTAGTTTTTTTTTTTTTTTTTTTTTAAGTCTCCTATCACGGGCCGCTGACAAAAGGATGGCAGGCTGCAAATGGCCCCAGGGCTGTACTTTGGACACCCGCGCTCTACAGTATCATGTTAAAACTAGCGCCAACACAAAATGAGAGCTGTGTGTGGCCAGTCCACTGACACAGGCCTTTAATGTCTCCCCGTGGCAAATACAGGGATGCTTTTCTCCCAATTACAAGCCACACTCTCGTCCACATGATTCTGAAGCGGTTATTTTACT
Source organism: Hippocampus comes (assembly GCF_001891065.2). NCBI lineage: Eukaryota > Metazoa > Chordata > Actinopteri > Syngnathiformes > Syngnathidae > Hippocampus > Hippocampus comes. The sequence continues at coordinate 7,001,945 of NW_017842060.1, read as the reverse complement.
CCAAAAGGCGTCAGGTCAATTTAGGTGAGAAATTGCGCACTCTTCCCTCAGCAGATTGCAGCTCTAAGGTGGTTGATGGTCTGCAACACGCATCGATATCGAGTAGCTTTCTTGTTAAGTGCCTGTCATGCCTCGTCTGTATGTGTGTTGGGTTAACCCACTCGACGAGACATGACTCGCTGATGAGTGTTGTTTTTTTTTTTCGCTCCACATGCTTTAGTACACTCCCAATTCATCCCGCCTGCTCCTTCGTTGAACAGCTTTCATCGCTTCACGGGTGGCAGCTTGTGGAGTGGATTGATACCATATAGGCTATGAGAGTGTGATACATGGTGACATATCCGTCATCATCGTCGTCCACTTCAAGAAAGAAAACATTTTTTTACCCAGTTCCACACCAAACAGGTGATGTCAATAATGTGCGGTCTGTCCTCGATTATCTGAGGAGAAATATCGGCGAGCAAACCTTGACTGCAAATCTCGAGAAGACACCCGACGGGTGCTTTAAGCGCAGACAGGGTGAGGAAACGGCGTGTTTTTGACATTTTACCCTCAGGAAGATGCAATAGTGATGCCGCTGTGTAGTTGTAATTACAGAATGTGTTTGTGTGATCCGTGGCATGTATTTGTCAATGTGCGTTTGTGCTCCCCGAGAGAGATCCTCCAGATTAATGGGGACCCCGCTGAAAGGATGCCAGGTTCAGGAAAAACACAAAGTGCCTGATGAGAAACAATACAACTGGCGGACTTTAAACGGCAAAGGCTGCATTTGATGTGAAGCGCTTCATCATCGTCTATGTGCCCGTTGCCATCCATTGACGTTTTTCTCTCGCCTTTGAATAGCTTTCTCGCTCCTGGTTTTGTCTGTTGTTATTATTTCTCCTCGTATTAACGGATTTTGTTCACTCCTGCCTCCTCATTTTCGTCTCCTCCTATTTTTGTCCCCCCCCTCCCCCCTTGACCTTCCAAGTTTCCCTTTCCATCTCACCTTTCGCCTTCCCCCGTTGGCCTTGCATTTCGCATCTCTTAACTTCACCCCCTCTGCACCACAGCTCTCCATCTGACAATTTTATTATCTCTGACAGGAGTGTTTATTTTATTTTATCCCCCCTCTTGCCCCCCTCCTCGCTCGTACCTCTTTCATCTCAGATTCATCCCTTCCACCGCCGCTCTTCCTCTCTCACTCTTTTCTGAATTGTGTTTTATGATGCCTCGCGGCTGCCTGATCCACGGCTACCCGCCTCGCTTGATAACTGGGGCCTGTCAGCAGGGGTGCTCTGTCTGTCTTGTGCGTGCGTGCGTGCATGCATGTGTGCGTTTCAATTAAAAGAAACCTTGCCATGCATACAGATTGCTATCCCTTTGGTGTAATCACAGGCGCACGTGGAAATGGATGATTACGCGCATGTAAGAGTGTTCGATTTTGCTCATGACTGGGAATGCTTGTGTGTGTGTGTGTGTGTGTGTGTGTGTGTGTGTGTGTGTGTGTGTGTGTGTGTGTGTGTGCGCGTTTGTGTGTTGTAACTGTCATTGAATCAGTGTTGTAATAGGAGCGTATTGGTTTAACATGATTTACTTTTTTCAGGCAGGGATTGTTCAGCTGTCTCTGCCAACATGCACACACAAACGTGCATCACTTTGTCTTTTTTTTGTTGTTTTTTTTGTGGCACCGACATTTTGTCAAACCTATCATGACTAAATGCAATCATGAAATGCCATTACACGTAGCACCAGTTGCTATCATTTGAAAAAAAAAATTGCATGGTTCTTCAACGAATTGCAAATTCACCAATTAGATTTGTTTTTTACATACGCACGCACCAAACCCACAACACTTGAGTGCTGCCTTCAGCCTCCAGCACATCACTTAAAAGTCCTATTAAATGTATTTAATAGTTTTTAAATTGTTGAGAGAGAAAAAAACTCCCTTCGGTACCACAAGGCAAGCTTCGGGGTCCGCAGAATAATCATAAATGAATAATAATTTTTCATCTCATCGTGTATCATGTTACATACATACAGCAAAGGGACTGGTGTGCCAATAAAAAGAAACACGATGAAGCAGTTACTCCTCCACGCTTTTACTTTGGGCCAATTAAAAGCTGTCTGATTGTTACTGTTTAGCACATACTGTTAATCTGACACCCCTGCATGAATCGCCGTCAAAAGTCATTTTGGGGTGCAATAAGACATATTATTACTAGAACGAAATAGGCCCAAATATTCATATCTAACTTGATTGAAAGGTTGATTGATGGCCAGTCACAGCCACAGAGACGAAGAATCCATTGGGCAGATTGAATAAAGAGAGCCAAATGCTCTTTGACTGACGATCGGACGACTCTCATGTTTGGTGTCGTTTCTTCGCCTGTCACTTAGTGTTCACTGAGTGCTTGTTGACCACAGCAGCCCGGAGACCTCAAGAACCTGGATAATTGGCCTCCTCTGTGGCCCAGCATGGGGATTCCACTTATGCCTGCCAGGAATCCCATCCTGAGTGTGTGTGTGTGTGTGTGTGTGTGTGTGTGTGTGTGTGTCTTTGTCAAATTTGTGTCTAGCATTTCGACAACGCAGAATTTGCTCATTTTCAAATGGCTGATATGCGTAATGGCAGTGTGCAGTTTTATCCTTCATCCAAGTATTTTTTTGTTTTCCACATGTTGCCAAAAAGGCATTTGAATTCCAAATTCCGCTGTTTTGCTTATTCATTCTGTCATGGTGTACTTATGCGGGGACTCAAAAGAAGCGACCTCACATTGCAAGAAGCATTTCTGTGATGTTAAAATATTAGCAGTTAGCAGATGCTTTTTGTGCCCGGAAACCTTGTTCTTGGAAGGCTTTGTTTAAAGGACCATTTGTAGATTACAAAATGTGTTTTGTGCTAATGCAAACACCTGCTACAGCTTTTCATTATACTTGTCTCCCGTGTTCTGCTTTTGCTCAGAAGCATTGTTATTGTCGTTATTAGCAACACAGTGGAACTATCAGGGTCAAACACGGTCTGCTTCAAATTTTTGGTTGCACAGCCCATTGCGTGTGTGTGTGTGTGTGTGTGTGTGTGTGTGTGTGTGTGTGTCACTAATGAATGGAACTGTTATTAGGCCAATTTGCCAGATAGGAATATTAGTCGCTGTAATGTTATGTGACATTCCCAATATGTGTTAGCATTAGCATTAAAGTAGCGGACTAAATGTTTTTTTTTTTTTAATGCACATGTAATTCTACTAATTTGTTTAGTTTGACAGTAAACATCATTTGGGAGTGGCAAATATTTATATATTTATATAGACCTATATATATATATATAGGTCACTGCCACTGCTGAAGTTTGCCCTACCAAATCAAATTAAAACAGGTTGTACCGCAAAAAAAAAAAATCACAAGTCTGGTCACTCTTATCTCAAGGCTTCAAGGTACACCCTTCTACCACTGAATTGTCATCTTCACCAAGCTCAGTTGGACGTCATCAAATTATCACGAGCTAACACTGCTAATGCTAAGCTGCCCGTACAATTAAAACTCACCATAGCTCTGCTTACCTTTTGGCCTTGACATAATAGGAAGGGCGTCCCACCCATGGGGGATGTTGGCGTTTCCGCATGATATTATATTCGATAGCACTTGAAAGTGGCTCTCGATATTGACCGAGCCGATCACGTCATGTGCGTGTACACTCTGTGTGGCGGGGCAGCTATGAAAATTAGTGCGCTCACACATTTTAAGAAATGGAAAGAAAAAAGATTTCAACGTCTCTTTATTTGCATACTTATTCCCTCCAGAAATTATTTTTTAAACAAGTAATTAAAAAGTCAAATTTCCATAATCTGTATTACAACATTCATCCAAGTGGAATCATGTGCAATCAAAGTGTTTGGTCAAATTCCAAATGGAACATTGAATTGTAGGGGTTCTGCTTTATGTCGTAATGTGTTTGGACATCATTCATTGGCCTTGAACAAAGTGTGAGATGCTTGTTTACTCTCCGCCAGGCTCTAACAAAGGGCAAATGGAAAAGGAGCTGCGGTTTATTTTGTAGACTACTCACCTTAAGACAGGTATTCAATGTGGTTTCATCAGCTTCAGTGCCTTTCACTGCTCAACAACAATAGAAAGAGCAGACTGCCAAGAAATAAGAAGGTGTTTGTGTGGCGTTTTTTTCCCCTCTTTCTTTCTTTTCTTGTATCCATCCTCCCGTGTTATCTTTGTTGGTGCAGACCTTTTGTATGTACTCATGAAGTGTCCCATGAGCGTATATCTGGTGTTGGATATCTGGCCAACCGGTCCAGTAGGGATCACTGAGCATGCCCGTAGTGTGGCATTTGTGTATTACCGTATTTTCCCCACTAAAAAGCACACTGGATTATGAGGCGCACCTTCAATGAATGGCCTATTTTAAAAAAAATTTCAGACATTGGACGCACCGCTTTATAAGACGCACTCTACAATGCATCCACTAGATGAAGCTGCGCTCAAGGAAATTCCAGCAGAACACTACATTACATTACGCCCTGATTTATATAGAGACGATCAGATGTCAGTAAAACATATTTAATAAAGCAGCGACACAGTTCACTTCACCAACAGCAAGTTATAACATTGACTAGTTCACGTTGAACTCTCTTGCCGCTGCTCTATTTCCGCGTTCAACTGCGAAACCGATCGCCTTAAGTTTGAACTCTGCGTTGTAAGCGTGTCTCAGGCAAAGAGCCATTTTGGGGTTGACAAATTACTGTAATGACATGACACAAGTCGCATCGGATTTTAAGGCGCGCTGTGAGCTTTTAAGAAAATGGAAGGCTTTTAGGTACGCCTTTTACTGCGGAAAATACGGTATAAGATCATGTCAGCGTCGAGTCCACCTCGCCTGTTTACACGCGCCCGATCCGTCCAAGTGTGAATTTATGTCGCGTTTGATGGGATGTTTTGTAACAGAGGCGCGTCAGCAGCAGCTGTGTTTGTATGAATAAATACGCACAAACACAGACGGGCGACAACACATCCGAGGTGTTTCTCGCCATTGGTTGACCATCTGCTGCTGCAGGGGACCACCGAGCCAGGTCCTCATCAATACTCTCTTTTCATCTTGTTTGTCTTATGTTATGCCAAAGACCTGTGCCCTTCCCGGCTTTGCTTTGACTGAACCAAAAGCTCTGCGCTCGTGATGGAAAAACATGCCTTCATACCTTTCAGTAAAAGTTTAATTTTTCTGGCTGCTTGGGAACTTCACATTTGAAATTGTGCACATTTCATAAAGCCCCTAGAAATTACATCCGAGGTGCCCTTGAACAAATAACGCCCCGTTACTCCAGTGTACTTGTGACCCTTTTTAACTGGATGGTGCCTACCCAGCTCACAATAGGTTCTGCTTTTTACACGGGGTTGTCAGTCTTCGACAGTCCTGACATACGACGTGTCAAGGTGATGAAATGTGCGCAATGAACTAGTTTGTGTACAAAGAAGTTGACCCCTGCATGTTCACAGTTTGGTCAATACCCATGGATTCACCTATATGTGTATTTTTTGCTTCCTTCTTTTTGATAATTTTATGGCTGTCCTCTGTATTGTCTGGGATTTTATTTATTTATTTGTACATCATTTCTCACCGCTGTTGGTAAAAAACGTGAATTGAACCAGAATCGGTGTTTTTATGAAGAATTCTTTTGGGTTTGTGAAAAAAATAATAAATCAAGGGGTCAGTCAGATGGTGTTCCCCTCCACTGTTGCCCACCCCTGATCTGAACCCTATGTGAAAGAAAATCCCAAACCTAACATCCTTCGCTAACAAAATCTGGAGAAGACAATTTGAAGAAAATGGCAGTTTACCCTGACCGCTAACATAGACTTGACAAAGTGAGAGAACTCTTAATTCACAGAAACCAAAACAGATCACCAATGGGAAGATTCACACATTTTTGGCTCACTTAACGAAACTAACAGAAAGCGCTCATAAATGATGAAAAATGCACGGCGCTGAGGAAAATGGTTGACAGTGGTTTGGAGGAGCGTGACCGTTGTCAAAAAGGCCTCCTGACAGCAGCTTGACATTTGCAGTTGGTCTCCTCGGCGGCAGCCAATCAGCAGCGCCATGACCCGAAGGCAATTAGCCAATCAGGCGCCCCCCGTCAAATATTCCACTTGTTAAATCGGCAGACGACAAGGAACTTTGGGTTTCTAACCATGTCTATGGGAAGATATTTGGCGCAGACTGCTGCTGCTTTTCACTCACAAAAATCTGTCAGTCATTCACACGCTCTATTATACCAACCTCACTTGTTCTGATGCCTGCAATCGTGCTTTGTTGACCCAAAATGCAGCACACGCAGCAAAAAGCAGTCGTCCCCGCACGGTAAATGTTTTCCGTCGTCAGCACTTTGAGGCAAAGCAACACATGCCTGGAGGACACAAACCTCTGATAATTGAATTATGTAACAAGGGTAGACATGCCGGTATTAATAATGAGCGCTTGGCTGTTTGGTTTCTCATTTCAAGTGTTGTTATTAGTCGTCATCTTCATTTGTAAAAATGCGTTTTGTGTTGCAGCTTCCTGGGTGTGCCCCCCGGCAGAGGCAGTTGCCCACTGACTGGCCCTCTGCCCTTTGACCTCATCTATACGGACTACCACGGCCTGCAGCAGATGAAGCAGCACATGGGGCTCTCGCTCAAGAGACACAAGTGAGTGCCGCTCTCCTTTTTCTTTTAGGTTTGTTTTTTTTGTGGCTCTTACTTTGTGTTTAATGAAGAAAATAGCAGTAAATAATGGGAAAATGTACGTGCTATATTACACAGCTCAACCGGAATAAGCCTTTGTGTTTCTCGGTGACCATAAGAACATGTTTTGCAATTTTCTCCCGAAAGACTTCCATTGGTGTGTCGTCATATTTGCAACGTGAAATGAATTTGTTACGAATCTAGGGTTGCACGTTGACAAATCTCATTTTGCAAGCAACCCACATTTATGGGAGTGTCTTGTACTATAATACTGTATCCAGTTAGAAAATATGGACTCTACGTGGGTTGTTCTCATTCATGTTGAACAACGTACATCGCTTGTTGGGAAAACAGCCTGCGACATGGGTGCCATTGTTCAGGCAGTTGATGTTCATAAACCGTAATGATGTGGTCATTTTCTACTTCAACACACAATAATTCAAACAGGGTGAATGTGCTGTGCTCCAACGCTGTATTTTGCAATGAAAATGCGTTATTTACCCTTTAATTTGTTTGTCTACCACTTTTTTTTTTAATGGGCTAATATTGCTCAGTTTAATGGAGAGAAGCCAAACAAGATCATTATCCCTACTAAAGCGCAGCGCTGAAAATTTCATTTGGAAAGTGTCCAAAAGGGATGAGGAACGATCATAATAATCGATTGAGTGCTAAAAATTCTGTCAATTGTGTGAAAATGACTGTTGATGAACCATGAGGCAGTTGAGGCAAAATCAAGTAGTTGGATTAGGGTGCAACTTCAACGTTATCCATCCATCCATTTTCCGACCCGCTTTATCCTCACAAGGGTCGCGGGGCGTGTTGCAGCCTATCCCAGCTGTCTTCGGGCAGTAGGCGGGGGACACCCTGAACCGCTTGCCAGCCAATCGCAGGGCACACAGAGACAAAGAACCATCCGCGCTCACTCTCACACCTAGGGTCGATTTTGAGTGTTCAATCAACCTGCCATGCATGTTTTTGGAATGTGGGAGGAAACCAGAGTACCCGGAGAAAACCCACGCAGGCATGGGGTGAAACATGCAAACTCCACACAGCCGAGATCGAACCCACGACCTCTGCACTGTGAGGTCAAAACGCTAACCACTGTTCCAGCGGGCCACCTCACTTCAACGTTATGCGGTTGCACGTTTCCGCCAAATTAGAGGCGCATTGTTTTTTTTGTCTCCTACTCGGTTTCTTTGTTGACCACTGACACTTCCAATTCCATCACTTCATACGTAATTTTGCGCTTGCGGTCCTCCCCCGAATGTTTATTGGTGAGAATCATTCATCGGAACAAGCAAAAGTGCAAACCCTAAATCTAGCTAAAGCAGTCTCCACCACTTCAGTATTTTCGAGTGAGTGAACTCGTAATTTAGCTCTGACAATTTGGGATCGCTGGACAACCCCACCAACACTGTAGGCTACCTGTTCGAGGAACACAGCACTTTAACAATCGTTATTTGGGATCGTAGTAAATCGGCGCTGTAGCGCGAAGGCTATTCTGTCATATTAGCTGTTCTTAGCGCTTGTTCTTTTATTTGGATGTTCTTCGAGTCACCTAAGGGAAGTTGAAAGAAGTAGCAAAAAGACATGACATAGCCTGCCTGACAAAAACAAGATCGTAAGGATTATGAAAACAACTAAGCGCTTGTGGGTGTGCGTGTGTGATAGTCGCGCATCTCAGAGTGCGCCTAACAGCTTTTGGCATTCCCACAGAGGTGGAACATCCTGGAAAGTAGGCCACAACAGCCATGAGACCAACGGAGCAAAATCCTTTCAGTAATACACCCTTCATCATATTTTTACTATGATTGCAGCAATTTGACATTTGTTCTTTTGTGGTTAGCGCGCCCGCGCAAAGTGGAGGCGCGAGACACACTGTGACTACAGGCTAAATGCCAAAAGAACACAGCTATATACAAACAAATATGCGAATCCTAGGGAAGGTGGGGATGTGACAATGGAGCAAAGAGCGCACCCCCCCCCCAAAAAAAAAAACACGAAAACAAAGTCCTCTGCTGGGACATGTCTGCTAGCAAACAACACAGAGCCATGAAAGCCATGACATGTATTTTTAAAATCCAATTATAAGCATTACAGAGGAAGCTCTTTTTTTTTTCCTCCCCAGAACATAACCTGCTTTGCTGTTTCTCTTTCATTCGCAATGTGTACGTGCGCGTGTGTGTGTATGTGCGTGTGTGTGTCTTGTACACACACACAGGCAGTCGCACTTAGAAAATAGCACATTTCCCCCAGACTATATGTCACCGCGCAGCAGCAGCCTGAGTCTAATTGCTTGCTGAGGACAGCAGTCCTACGTTGGTGTTAGGAGTCCTGATTTGTGCTTTCTCCAACACCTTTTGACAATTAGTTTGGAAGAGAAGAATGTGCGGCACTCCGTAAAAATACATTTAAAAAAAAAAAATAAATGGACACGAGGTGGACTCTGATCCAGATCTGGGTGCTTTTCTTTACAAGCCCAGAGCTACTTGAAGGTGATTGCGGCAAATTCTGCTTCATCGCGGTTCACCTTTCACACCCCTGCTATGCCGCAGATGTTTAAGCAATAGTTTTTTGTTTTTTTGTTTTTTTTAAATGGGTTGGTATTTAGAGTCGTGCGCCTTCAGTGTAGTATAATATTGTGCCGCAATATGTCGGGCGGCCCTGAGGTCAAGCGTAATAGAGGAAATGCAGCGGAGGTCACTATTATCCAGTGCTAGTCATTGTTCTTGTAGAGCATAGGTGTCAAAGCCAAGGCCCGGGGGCCAGATCTGGCCCGCGAAAGCAAATCAAACATGTCAAGTTCCATGATGCTTGCTAAAGTCTGAACCAAAATTTCAAATTGTCATATGTAATCCACAATAACAGTCCTTATTCTTGACATCTGATTTTAAAACTAGTTATCCATCAATTTGTTGTGTGCTGTGTATGTAATATGTGGAGGTGATTAAATGTTGATATGGATTCCCAAAATTCATTACGGCCCACCAAGGGAAACCGTAACTAGAATGTGGCCCGCGACAAAAATGAGTTTGACACCCCTGTTGTAGAGTTAAAGTGTTTTATGCCCATGTGTAATGTTGTAACCACTGTTGCTGTTGCTTGCGTTAAAGTAGCAGTTGTTTGAAGGTTTATGATTAGATGGAGGTTGGGGAATTGGCCACTGATGCTTGCGGCTATAACATTTGTCTGGTGTGTATTGCTCAGTGGCCCAGCCAAAGAGATTTTTCTGCCCATTGAAAATTTTCCGTTGGCAGCGCTCTGGTGAGCCGGGGATGTCCTCCCTCGGGTGACCGCCCCACCCTTGCAGTGTACAATAACAAACCTTCTAAACATTTCAAACATATGAAATCTACTTGATAATACTGCTGCAGTGCGCACGGGAGAGAAACTGACACTCGAGTATCAACGGCACTTCACGAGTATCCATCAATACCAATGTTGCAGTCAATATTTGGATCAATCGGCCTACAAGCCACCAAGATCTTTTCCGCTTGTCTGTGTAACATGCGCCCATCACTCAGCATCCATCTATACTACTGCAGCAAGTCGTTATTTGTTTCCCATTCCGCTTTTAACTATTTCCTGAGCAACCCAACCGCTTCATCCGTTTGAGTCTAGCGACACGTCAAAAACCAGCTTGTCCATCTGTGCCCGCCTGCCTCTGTCTGTCTTTGTTTTTCATGCTGTTCATCTCTGCTTTATCTCACGCTCACTCTATTTTTCTTTTCCCATAAGTGTATGAAATAATTTTCTTCTCAAAAATCTTTGGCTCCATGGCCAAGTGAGTGCTCATGAATGGTGAGAGATCTTTTTTCTTTTCATCTAAAGTTTTCCTTGTCGATATCTGGAGCAGTTCAGTTAAAGCCTTGCGGTGCAGAGTAGCCTCATTAATCAATAGTTCTGGGGGCTTTGGAGCATTACAGCTCCATCTAATTGCTCTCGTTTTATGTTTTTGTTCACTCTGAATGTTTTTATGTTATGTCCGGATGAGGCAGTGCTGCAATATGCCCCCAATGCTGATGCAGCGAGGTGGCACACATCTGTAGCGTAGTGGTTGGATGACTAAAGATGTTTCGCAGCTTACGATCATGTGGTGAAAATTGAGCCTAAATGATTAATTGACAACAGCATTGATATTTAACCAAAATTTGTTCTGTAAATGCCACAAACATGTGATTAAGCCAATTTCACGCATTCAACATCGACTGAAGTCGTAAAGTCAACTTTTCAACAAGTCAACCGCTACTGTAGAGCACATTTGGCATCTGCAACGCTGACTGAGTTTTCGGATGAATTGTTTCGTGTAGTTTGTTCGTATAGTGCTTCTGGAGGACTGAGAAAAGATAGTGAGGAGTTTTGTTTTTTTTGTTTTGTTTTTTCCGCCCACATAGGACACAACTGAGCTGTCCAGAAAAATAACATTGTGCTGGAGAGTCTGTAATAAAATGCAGAATAATTTTGATGCCTTATTATATTTATGATCCATCTATTTTCTATAGCACTTATGCTCGTTAGGTTTACGAGAGAGCTCGGTCTGAACCGAGCTAGCTTTAGACGAGAGGCGGTGAACACCCTGGAATGGTCGCCAGACCATCGCAGGACCCATACAGACGAACCCAATGCGTAAACAATCATGCCTAAATAAATATTCAATCCAGTTTGTTTAAGAGAGAAAAAATGCCCTTGGTCTCTTCAGAACATTAAGTCATAGAGCTGTTGGCTGTCTTTTTTTTTTTTTTTTTTTGCTTTGTGGCATCCACCCATGTTCATTGGGAGGGCGTGAAAGAAAATATATAAACCTCTCTTAATTAATGCATCACCGTAGCCAGTCGATAAATTTGTAGAAGCTCCAGACTTAGAGACACAGATGGAGGTTGGAATATGAATCGAGTCCCGTTCCAATCTGGCAATGCACACGCTATGATACACAGCACCCTCATCTGAGTCATTTTAAAAGCAATTTAAAACCAACTTGCGTGCTAAGAGAACGACAAATTTGCATAATGATTGCCGAGACCGCTACTGTGGTCATACAAAAGGATGACTCATATTTGAAATGGAGGCGTGTCAAATGCCTCCGTAGTTAACATCAGATGAGCCTTGGTGAGCCGCCACTTAACCCAAATTAGCTTCTCACTCGGAGCCTTGGTTGGATATTCCGCTCAAATGTCACCATCCTTATTTTCTCTGCTCCTTCCCTCGGGGACCTTCTTATCTATGGCAAATAGTGATCACGTTCCGACAGGGTGACATGTGATAGGGCAGCTGGGGAGGGGGAAACAGGATCCAATATTTGACTTATTCTTTTTCATTTATAATTTACTCTGAGCTTTCTCTGGACCAAAAACGTGCAGCGATCCTTTTAACGGGCGATCTAAATACAAACGTGTGCCATAATTATTTAACGTCTTCTGGTTACGGTGACGGTTAATGTGGTTGGTTTCCACCACCGCATCCTCTGTTGTGTTCATACGGTACCACACCTCAAAAAGCTGTGCGTCGTACATTTCATCTCTCTCATTTACGGAGGTAAGTGCCCAGTCGCAATTTTTTTTTTTTTTCCCACCCCAGTGTCGCTTGATTTAATCCTATAAAAAATGTCATCTCTGAAGCGGGGGCGATGGCACCGATGTCTCTATATGAGCCGCTTCAATAGACCCTCAAACGCAAGAGTGGAAAAACATGTATTTTTCTGAGTGTGTGCTTTTGATGTACCGATACGTGTACTGGCCTTGTGCGACGAACCGTGAATCATAAGTCATTCCCCGTATCTGTATCACACAGGTCCATCTCGAGACAGTTAAAGGGGAACGAAACACAAAAACTTGCTTTGCAGGTGTATGTTGTGCGAGCACTCGCGAGTCTCAACGCTGTATTCTGACTGCACTTCTGGAATAAGAATGAAACAGATGAATCCATCCATTTTCAGCCATCTCAGGGGGCCGCCGTTTTTAACAAGCCACATCACGACTGCCTTCGGGCTCGCATTGCAAACATCACTTGACCCCAAAAAAATGGATGAGTTTTGCTGCTTAATTCATATTCCACAAAGGCAATATTAATCAGAAGGCCGTGTTGAGACTAGTGGGGGAGCAAAGAACATACTATTGTAAAGAAAACTTGACTTCCACTTTAAAATGGTAAATGGGCTGTCCCTCGTTCCTCAGGTCCTCAAAGCGCTTCACACTGTTACCTCGTTCACCTACTGGTGATGCACCAACTAGGGGTTGAGTATCTTGCTCAAGGACACTTGGGCATGGTTGCAATGATACAGAGAATGGATGGAAATTCCCATAAAGTTGCCAGCCAGGGGGAAGTTGTGAAAGTGAGGGCGAGGAAGCCGCCTTTTAGCCCTCGTTAATCCTTGTGAGTTTACAGACTGGTGAGGCAGAGAGTGCCGAGCGTTTCACTCAGAGCGCCAGAGCGTGTGTTTGAATCTGTGTCGATGCTCAATGCGTGATCACATTTCTTACTTTTAACTCATTCACTCCCAAAGACGTTTTTAAACGTCTTTTCAGACTTGGTCCAGAATTGGCTGGTACTGAATGAGTTTAACAGCTTTTATTTCTTTGTTGAGGTTTTTTTCCCCACACTTGTCATTGTTGCAATGGATCACCTGCACTTTGTTTACCTTGTAGACTTTAATTCTACTCGTTTGCCAATTTTTTTCCCCCTTTCTCTACTCACATTCTTATTTTTGTAAAAGGGAAGGGGGAAAAAAAAAATCCAGGTAACATTTTGAAAATTGGCCGTGTTGTGTCATTGCAGATGTCACATCCGCGTGATTGACACATTTGGGACAGAGCCAGCTTACAACCACGAGGAGTACGCCACCCTGCACGGCTACCGGACCAACTGGGGCTATTGGAACCTGAACGCCAGGCAATACATGACCATGTTCCGTAAGAAGCTCCGTGTGCTTTTGTCAACCATCGGAAAATACGCTGTATAATTACTTCTTCTATGGCTTATGTTTATCCTGAGAGAGTTCACTGTATATCATTTTGAGCTTTCTATAGTTTTTAGTTTTTTTTGGGGGGGGGGGTTTACAACATTTTTTTCATATTCTATTTTATTGTTTTTGTTCAAAGCTCTGTGTGCTTTCCTTCCCTTTAATTACAGGCAACTCATTCTCTTGAGTTTATCTGCTTCTTTTGATTCATGATGTTGGTATTGTAATCGCAAGGATCTTCAAATTTGGGTGAAAATCCACACAATTAATTATGGAAAAAAAAAATCGCAATTTTGAGTAGCAAAAAAAAAAACAAAAAAAGTGCATCCAGGTGCTAAAGCTGTTAGGTCCAAACAAGATTTATGAATTCAACATGAATTACTTCCATTTAGTGCATTCTCGTCATGTCATCAGATCAGGTTGTAATTGTGTTACTTTTTGGCTCCGGAACAAATTCAGCATCTTCCAACAGTGCTCAGGGATGTGCTGATATCTTGCTCGCCGCTGTCGTTTTAACTTCTCAGCCAAGACGTCCTTTGTCCAGGAGCTTGTTGTTTTGAAAGTGCACATTTATTTTTGAATACTTAAAACAACACAAGTTGCACCTAGTTTCTTTGGTCATTCAAGAATGTTGGAGCACCCAAATCAAACAGTTTTCTTCGCTGTAACGATTTTAAACGGCCATCATTGACTCATTCATTTGACATGTGACTAATGTATGTTTGTGCCCTTGTTTTATTTAACGGCGTTTCAATGCCTATTTTCAGCAGCATCGCAGTTAACAAGCTGCATCGACCGGATATACAAATGTATGTGTGATCTTTTTTTTTTTTTTTTCCCCCCAAAGCACTTATTGTTCTCTGCCTCCTTAGTGTGACTCACTGAATTATTGGCTCCATTACTTGGTGCTCTTCTCACATTCACTTGTAAACCAGTCGGCTGTAGCGGCGCCATTATCGTCTTTCTGTTGTTGCCCATGTTTCACTTTGACTACGTGCCGACCGAGACTAAACCCACACACTCGTGTAGCATGTATCTTAGCCAACAGCAGCTGGCTCGTGGACAATGACTATTTATAATACTTAGCCATGCAGCTGTAGGGCTGAATTAGCGGTGGAATGAAACAAACCGGGATGCTCTTTGTATCTCACTCACAGCACGACTGTCTTTTGTCTCGCCCTTTTTTTTTGTCTCACCGTACGACAACGTGCCCCCCCCCACCCCCACCCCCTTTGTCCATATTTAGCTCACACGCCAGACAACTCCTTCATGGGCTTCGTGTCAGAGGAGTTGAACGAAACTGAGAAGAGGAGCATCCAACAGAGCAAAGTCAACAGCATGGCAGTGGTGTATGGGAAGGAGGCCAGCATGTGGAAGGTACAAAACAACAACAAATGACAAGCGGGGCTCTGTGCCACATGAAAGCTTCCATTTGGCAGCAAAACACAAACCGAAATTGGCCTGGGAATGATCTTTTGTACGATGCTTCTATTTCACTTGAAAGTAGTCTTCCAGCCGTGCGCAAATGCATTGAGATATGTGGTGTCCAGTTTGCGTATTGACATACTATTTCCATGTTGTTTTGTCCCTTTCTCTCATTGCATCTGTCTGCTTGGACACAAGCTTCAGGTGAGCCTCGTTTTTTTTTTTTCTTTCTTTCTTGAACTGAGATCTGGTGCTCAAGTGGTTAGCGCGTCAACCTCACAGTGCAGAGGTCATGGGGTCGATCCCAGCTCCGGCCTTCCTGTGTGAACTTTGCATGTTCTACCTGTGCCTGCGTGGGTTTTCTCCGGGTACTCCGGTTTCCTCCCACATTCCAAAAACATGCATGGCAGGCTGATTGAACACTCAAAATGGTCCCTAGATGTGAGTGTGAGCGCGGA
This sequence comes from Hippocampus comes, assembly GCF_001891065.2. Classification (NCBI taxonomy): domain Eukaryota; kingdom Metazoa; phylum Chordata; class Actinopteri; order Syngnathiformes; family Syngnathidae; genus Hippocampus; species Hippocampus comes. The sequence continues at coordinate 6,986,399 of NW_017842060.1, read as the reverse complement.
TGGTTGTTCGTCTGTGTGTGCCCTGCGATTGGCTGGCAACCGTTTCAGGGTGTCCCCCGCCTACTGCCTGAAGACGGCTGGGATGGGCTCCAGCACCCCCCGTGACCCTTGTGAGGATAAAGCGGGTGAGAAAATGGATGGATGGATAGATGGATTTACATCTGACAGCTGTTGCATGTATGTTTACTTCTCACTGTCGGCTTTCATTTCCAAAAGGCTACACACACTTGTGTTTGTACTAATTTAGCATATGCATGCCACACAGACTTTCAATTCGCATACCTGTTTTCAAAATGTATTTTTCCCTTCAGTTTTACAGATCTAACTTCACTTTCTTGCCCCAAATAAATTCAGAGCGATTCAAGGCAGCACTTTCTAATCACACACATATTGAAGCTGTTAAAATGTGTCCTTGAGGTTAGGAAAGTGTTAATAAGTGTTATGTCTGTGAAGAAATGCTCCATACTTGGGCTCCACAGATTCTTAACCCCCCCCCAAATTTAGGGCCTCGAATTGGGCAGTGACAGCTGCTGGAAAAGAATCCAGCTATAATAGAGTGCTTAACTCTTGTAACATATCCAGCTAAATTGCCCTATGCACTATGTTAATGCACAGCAAAGAAGAATTTAAGCCACCTCTGTTCCGCCTTCCGATATTTCGTATTGTCTGTCGCTGTCAGTCGTCGAAGTAATCTCTCTGTGGCTGGGGAAAATCCCCACGGAGAAGCTGATCGATATCTTTTGCCTCCAGTTACAGTTGGAGGGATTAACACAGTGAGGGGGGGGGGGGGGTCAGAGTGCAGGGGCAGGGATACAGTGAGTACACTGGACTAGTTGTAGTGATTTTTTTTCTTGTTTTTTTTTTTTTTTTGCAGTGAACTGGCGTTTGTTGTGCTGCTAGCAATCAGTATTAGCCTTGAATTGGAAATTGCCTCTTATATAATAACGAAAAACACGGATCACTGTAGAGAGAATGTGCGGTAAGGTTACAAATGCAGACTTTGAAGGGGGTGTCACTGTTGTATATTTTTAGAATCAGTTATTCCATCGATACATTGAAAAGCCGGATAAAAATGTATTTTACATAAAAGTTTATTACAGGAACCATTTACTCCAGTTATGTTTTTTTTTTTAATTAGTGTTAAAAGGCTGCAGAATGAGAGAGTAATTACTGGTGAGAGGCTGAAATCAGAGGATGAGGGCAATTCTTCATTTGTCAATGTGCGCAGCTCGATGTCAAGATTTTGCTTGTTGTATTTGTCTGGTTTTGGTCTGATATACGTTTCCTTGACCACCTGGAGGCAGTATGAGACAGACAGGAGAGTAACTGACACTCGAGTATCAACGGCAACGGCAGTATAAGACAGACATACCGAAATATTGTGCAGTGGAACTCAGCTCCTTTCTCAACGTCTGTCTGGCAGTAATATTAGTCGCTCTTCGAAGAGGACGAAGAATATATGCCCGTGAATACCGTCGTATTGTTTGTTTCCGTTTCGCCGTGTCCGCCGAATGTGCTGAAATAGAACGCTTCATTTTCTCTTCAAGAATAAAGCTTAGTCCACGGACTCGGTTGTTAACGCACAGACAGTAAAACGGCGAGCCCATTTGAACACTTTTGTTTACCCAAAACAGCCTCGCAAGAATGAAAATAAGGAGTCTTGTCAGTTTCATTGCTCGGTTTAAAAGATAAAAATTAAAGACTAATAGTAGTGTGGCTTTACACACATCTACTTTGATGACTCGATCGTACGGTTGAATTATGAAAACAATCTCAAGCTCCCTTAACTAAGTTGCCATGATGCACCACAAGCCACCTCACCTTTAGTCTGCCTCATGCTTCCAATCAGGGCAAGGAAGGTTTCCTGCAGATTCTCCATAAATACATGGAGGTCCATGGCACGGTGTACTACGAGACACAGAGACCTCCAGAGGTTCCGGCCTTTGTCAAGAACCACGGCCTGCTGCCCCAGCACGAACTGCAGCAGCTGCTGCGCAAAGCCAAGGTAAAAAAAAAAAAAAAAAAAAAAACGCTCGGGGAGTATGTTCCAGTTGTTGTGTTTCGCGTAAAGGGAAACAGGTCAAGAGTACCGGTATGTCAAATTTACAGAATTGCAATGTTCAGATCTTTATGTACCTATTTATTTGTCTGCAGCTCTTCATCGGCTTTGGTTTTCCCTACGAAGGCCCCGCCCCGCTGGAAGCGATCGCCAACGGCTGCGTCTTCCTGCAGCCAAAGTTTAAACCGCCTCACAGCTCGTTCAATCACGAGTTCTTCAAAGGAAAGCCCACATCAAGAGAAGTAACCCACCATTGACTCCCGTCAATCCATTTTCTATGGCACTTATCCGAACCGATTGTGACATCTTAGCGTATTACAGAAGGAGTCTTAAATGCTAGCAGGTGAATTTTTCGGTGAACTGAGGGTCTGTTCCACAGGAAAATGTGAATAGTGAACGGCGAAAAGGTAGGGTGTTACTGTACTTGCTGTGGCTATTTATTTACTCAACAGCATAGAGTACCAGGCACGTATGAGCCCGAAGGTGGCTTCAAGGTAGGTCGAGGTGTGCGTCTCGAGCAGCGCCCTGCATTGTCAACTTCAGCTTTACAGATAGCGCATCTGCCTTGCAGGCAACATGAGGTTGTGAATATGTCGAGCACCACATCTACTATGATGATGTCACGGTCTCAAGGGGTTTGCTTTGGGGTGGGGCGTTTATTTATGAAGTGGACGACACACATGACGATTCACGAGGGTCTATTTGAGGAGAGGCCTCCATGACATGAAAGAGTCCAAATCGGGATTTGGTATTTTTTGTTTTATATCATGGTGTGTATTTTATACTGCGTCATTTTATGTACTTGAGCTGTATTATCCCAGGTCATTCAATCCTCTCTGTGCGAGCAAAAGTTGATCATGGATTATGCAATATTTCGTTTTTACTGTCAAAATATCCATGATAAGAAGTTGCCATTGTTGCTGTGCAGGTGTCATCGCAGCATCCGTACGCGGAGCAGTACATCGGCAGCCCCCATGTCATAACGGTGGACTACAACAACTCTGCGGAGTTTGACACCGCCATCAGAGAAATTATGAGGCGCAAGGTAGTGTCACCCAGCAAAAAAAAAAAAAACCCTGCAATTTTGGACCTTTTAAGCAACATACCGTCGAGGGTATCCCAAAACAAATGACATCATCTGGAATATGAAAAGCAGAGTAACTACATTTCCGAGGCAAACAAAACCAAATCGGCTTCACATGGTCAAATAAAAGATTTCTCAAAATTGTCATTTTTTTACATGCCTGGATTTTTCATCTACATGGTTTCTGCAGCCCTTTTTTTTTTTTTTTTTAACATTTTCTGCCCTGGACCAATTTGACATAAACAGATTTTGACAAAGAAAAACAAATTATTGAATATACAACTCACCCTTTTAAATGAAGGTAGTCATTTCGGAGCTGGTGTCTGTTGTGCTAATCTTTTTTTTTCCTGACTGGGAAAAAAAAATAAAAATCCAAAGGTTTGTCTTTTAAAGCCAGCTGGAAAAATGGTCAAAGCTGAATCGCTCCTCGCTGTTTTAGGTCAGCATCGTAAATAAAAGGCGGGAAAATATCTGCTAGCACTGACATACTGTAATCTGACCATAAATATCCCTTCTAAAACGCTGTTATCACTGTCTCACAGGCCCTCTTTGATCAACTCAATCAAATATGTTTTGTTCAATCTCTCCGTACGGCCCCGATGGCTTGGGATCCATTGAGGACCGTGCTCTAGATTATTGCAATTAATTAGCTTGAAGCAGCAGTCAGGCATGTCACTGTAAAGTTGCATGAGACCGTAGTAGAAAGAAAAAAAAACGTGACATGGCAATTTGAATACGTTTGAGATTTAGATTGTTTTCTTGAAGTCTCTTTAACCATGTTATTAGGATACGTGGCTTATACTGTAACTGCATCCAAAACTCCCAAGTGCCATATCCATCTTTCCTGGAGCTAAAACTTGCATTGATTGCTCAAAACAGTATTTATTTGTTCCCATCGTCGATCTCCGAGATGCTTTTGGATTTCTTTAAGGGATGGTTGCTACTATGCATTAGTCAATAGGAGGCGTTTCTCAATGCAAATGAGGCTAGACGTGCGTGAGCGTAGCAGTTCAGAACAGGTGGGATTGATCAAAACCTTCTTATTGGTGTGCGTACAAAAGGTGTTCGTACATTTGATGAATACGGATTTTTTGGGGGGGCTTCTGCACACGCTTCAATTTCAGCCGTGCAAACAAATTTTGATCCTGTTCTACGTACTCTTTGATAAACGAAGCCCCTGGGGAGTTTGACTAAGTCTATCAGCGTTTTGTGCGTAAGGACCGATTTAACATCGAAAGCTGACATTTTTTTAGGGTGCTCCACCCAGAGCAACCTTTCCGAACTCACTCGGTCTTTACACCTTGACTCATTCTAGAGACGGTTTACACGTTGCCGTAGATGTTTTGACTTGACAAGCAAATGATGAAAAAAAAAAGATTTCCACTTATGAAAAGTGTTGCTATTTTTTTTTTTTTTTTTTTTTGCGGTTCGCTCTTCTTTGTTCAGCTGTCATTCAGGCAACCATTTCGTCAGATCTCTGAGGGTCAACTGATGGAGCCCTTCATGCAAAACACACACCATGCTCTTCTCCTGGCACTTATCTATGCACGCACACACACACACAACCACAGTAGGATTGTGAATAGCCATGAGATGACAAAATTCCTCCTATCAGCCCGCCGAGCCCTACCTACACATTATGGCCATTATCTACAAACCACACATGCACTACACACACACATTCTGTTCAGTCATGCGGGACAAAGCAATCTCTTTCTGTCCCGACGAGTCATCACGTTTCAATATATCTTTCTTTCTGCCTGCGTTCTTATCAAACGGATCTTGATGGTTTTGAAAATTTTTAAAGAAAAAAAAAGTTTTATGAAAGTAGATCAGCTCTCCAGCCGTCTTGACTTCTCTTCTTAAAATGCATCGTCATGCGGCGTGGCCCGATTCTACGGCACCTTTGGCCTCCAATCTGCTTGCTTTATTTCTGCAGTTATAGATCACTCTGGCAGTTCTTCTGCGGCTAATTAGGCAAATAAAGAATTTCAAGCACGCGCCTCGCAGCAGGTACTCTGTCGTGCTGTCATGCAAATACCGGGCCATCCATCCGTCATCCACGCCGCTTCCAATGACACGTGTGAAAATGATGCATCCAGATGAACACATCCACGGTGAAGTGACCATATTAAATGTGCAACATAATTGGGAGTGCTTTTTGTGTTTGGCAGGTTGAACCGTACCTGCCTTACGAGTACACGTGTGAGGGCATGTTGGAGCGAGTGCACGCCTACATACAACAGCAGGTGAGACGCTATGAGCTACTCCCCTTCATGCATATATGCTATGAGTGAGTACATTTTTTTATTTTGAAAAATTGGTCACATCACTTGCAAGGGAGGTAAAAGTTAAAATATGCAAAATTGTTTAGTTTAAAAACGAAATCATGATGAATTCTGGTTTAAAAAAATAATGCGAATAGCTAAGTTATAATTAATACATGCACTACATTTTGTGCATAAACTTCAGTGTTTAGATTGCACTGAATTCAACTTAGCATCTTGCAATCAACACCAGTTTGCCAAATAGTGAAGATTTCATCAAAAAGAGGCTCCTCCATGTTCAGTGTCAATTCCAGTTGTCCTTTTCGATCAAGCGAAACAAAAAACTAACAGCGTGTGTACACCGCGTGCATTCAAAACAGCCAAACTGCCTGAAGAAACTCCCCGCGATGCTAAGGCTAGTTAGCATATATGTTGCAGAGCTTTAACCTTTTAACACAAACATAATGGTTTTCACAGTCATATATTCTTTACCCTCTGTGGAGCATGACTTATGTCGGTGCTGTACTGATGAGCTCAGAGTGGAGCCGAAGTAATGAATCCCCACTGCAACATGATTGGTTGCCGCACAAAGGCAAGTACTGCTCAGAGCTCAAATGGGATGGGTTCATGTGATTGATTGACGCAGTGTGACAAAAATGTTTTGTTTTGTTTTGTTTTGTTTCACTCCAATAATGTCATTACAGCGGACGCCTGCATATTCACCGTTCACTTGAATGTTTATTAGCATTTCTTTCCAGAATGTTTTCGCTTTACTCATCACAGAGTCTCAGGTGAAGTATGGAGGTACACACGGTTTAAAATGAGACAATATAATTTGTTGCAAATTGTATTGTGTAGCCCTGATGGCTACGGCTCGCTGACCATCGGTGATCTGGAGACCCTAGTTTGAGAACCACTGCACTATAGTACATTAAACAGCAGTTCACCATACCTCTTCAATATTTTCGAGTCACATGTCAGGTTCTCTCAACACTCTCACATATCTACCCCGTCCCTCCGGGTCCAAAGCGCTACATCAAATGACGTTGATGAAATAGGGACGAGTCATGCAAGAAGGGATGCGCCAAGATGATGTATTTGGAAGTGCGGACGGCAACCAGATGATGATTTGTCTTTTCAGTGCCGTTTTTATTGTTTACCGCTCAGGTGACAGTCATGTCTAAACATTTTTAGTGCCTTTAGTTTGCTGGGCAATGGGTTTATTTTATTTATTTTAAGCTAGAATCCGATTTTTTTGAGCCTCAAAACATGAAGTTATGTTGCAGTATATGTGCAGCTACATACAAAAAGGGTGTTGCTGGCACACTGCAAGCGTAAATTTTCACACGACACCTCTGTCGCAGTAAGATGCGAGCTTTAAATGTGCGTGCATGTTTGTGTGCATTCATAGACGTGAAAACACACACAGTGTGCCCTTATAAATTTAAATATTGTGCCTCATTTGACAATGAAATGTCTTTTTTTTTGTTACGTAATTATAAACTGCAACCAATGAAAAATTCACCATCTCGAATCTGATCACTAATCACAATTTTTTTTTTTTTTTTTTTTTAAATGCAGGAATTACGGTAGGTTGAAATTGTGCTCAACACCATCTAAGAAATTCGCTTTTTGAATTGAACTAACGAAATCAATACTTTTTTATCCATGTTCCAATTTATTCTAAATGGAGCGTTCCGACTACATTAGTGTTAGCCCACAGCACGTTCTGACTAGGACGGCAATTTGTGTTTGGAAGTTGCGTTTTCTTGCCGAAACGTGTCCTCCATTATTTACTATTTGACCTCCCTATTTGCTGTTTTTGTGCATAGGCCAAGACCATGTTTAATATAAAAATATTGCTTTGGTGCGATTTCTAACAGAAACTTGTTGTGAAGGAACTATGTTGAATTGAGTCAAGGCGCTTCATTTAGCCAGGTCACGGCCTTGTCAGGAAGGAAAAAAAATCTGCCTTCTTGTGCCATCTATCGGCAATTACATCACTTACAGATTTTCACTATTCGCAGCGGAGCTCAGTCCCGATCACCCATTAATATTGGGGTTCTCTGTACATCTCTACCGTAACACCGTAAACCAAACCAAAATTTGAAAAGCTGGACAGTTATGGTCCAAATAATGATGGTGTATTTTTCTCCTTAGGATTTCTGTGCCTCGGAGCCACTGTTCGTCCCCGCCAACGTATCCAGACAAGGCCCTGCAGGCGTCGGCCCCCTCGCAAGGCCTCTGTTTGTGCCCCTGCCCAACTCCACAGCCCTTGGCTGGGCGTCCGACGTGACCCCCCCTCCCACAGCCTGGCCCCCTCTCAGCTCCTTACGGCTCCTCGTATCGGAAGAGGGCGAGTCGTGCGTAGAGGCGTGCCGGAGCCACGGCTTCATCTGCGAGCCTGCTCACTTTCGCTTCATCAACAACAAGGAGGCTCTACGCAGGTATGGTGGCCCAAATGGACAGTTTTAGCATTTCAAGCAGAAATGGGTGCATTTCAAATACAGTTCACCTTTTTCGGAGAATTTACCAATCAAGCGAGCGCGACGATCAACTACTAACACTCATTTTTATGTTGAGGAATGCAGGTTAAAGATTATAATTTGGCATCTTAATCCAATAAACGTTTAAAAAAAACACTTCTTAAACATTGAAGACCCTGTAAAGTCATTTGTGTTTTGTTTTTTAATACATCACGTTTAGAAGATAAGTGATGAAAATGTGCAGAGTGGGGACAATTCGGAACTGATTTGCTGAGAGATAGCATAAAGCTCTTTTTCGTCCTTCAAGGTGTCCGGATTTTGGGGGCGGGGCTAAAATGCACGCAAGCTGATGCAAACAAGGAACGGCTTCCTTCTCGACAACATGCCTTTAGCCAAAAGGCAAAATACCTCTTCCCCGAGGTGTTACTTGTTTTGTATTTTGTGCATGGCGCAAGACGGCGGCAAAACATAACATGATGTCATGGCTCGGAGATTTTTATACTGTTGAGTCACACTGGCTGAGAGGGTTCATGACCCAGGGTCTTTGAAAAAATCAGCGTCTCACAAATGATGAAATTATTCTGTCACTGACTAAATCCATCGTGGTGCACCATGTAGAAATATGAAGACATGGTTTGTATGTTAAGTGTTCTCCAAAACAGGAGCTTTGGTTCAGATGTTTTGCTTCGCGGATCTCCGACATGTAAATTGTGATTTGTGTGCATTGTTCTCCACACGCTCCCCTCCAGTCAGTCATGTTTCTTCTTTATTTTTGCCTCCTCTTTCAATAATCTTTTGTGCACGTGTAGTTGACATCTTTTGTGTTCCCGGCTTTGTAGAGACGTTGTTCTTTTTCAGTTCTGTCATCTTTGTGTCTAGTATGTGTGCGCGCGCGCGCATCTGCCGTTCAACGCAAAATGATCTTTCATCTCATACCCGCCTACCGGTTCCAACACCCTTGTTTCTTCTCCACTCAATCTATTGTCTCCGTCAGTGAATTTCCAGACCCCTGTAGAGCCCCTTTCTACCCATCTGAAAAACATCTCTTGTGTTTAGTGGCTCTGTTCAAAAAAAGGCACCCTTGTGAAAGGTTTAAAATCGGTTAATTACTCCTGTGGGGCGTAGTGGCCATTTTTTGGCACGTGATTGCCACACCTGTCTCCCACTACTTTTCGGCGCATGACAGCCCGTCAACGACAACTTTTCAACACATGGCAGCCGCCTTTGGTGCACATTGTTGGGCCGAATTTTGTTCCCAGCACTTCCTTGGTTAAAGTACACATTGGTATCGCAACAAGTGGCCATTTCAAATGAGCGGTCGGCCATAAAAAGCTCTCACATACTAAAAATTGTCTGATCACGTTCGATCGATCAGACCACCCCAAATAACAATATTAATTGTCATAAAAGATTAGTTTTCAAGAAAAATACACCTCTTTGAAAATATACATTCAGTCTGTGACATCAAAACAGCAGCGCCTCCTCTTTGTGTTAAGACCAAACTGTCACAGTCTTTATGTTGGCCGCCTGCTATTCCACCAGCGGCCCTTTGGTCGACTCGGGGTAAAAGTTGTGGTCACGGTCCTCACAGATGTGAGAGAAGAAGAGCCAAATGCTCCTTTTACGTCGGCATACAGGAAGTCCAGAGTTGTAGTCGTCTCTTCATGGTGCGGCTTACATCTAAAATATCAAGTCGTTTTAGTCAATGAGTCTAATGTTGGCCCTGAATTTTATTTGAATTTTTTTTTTAAATCCTCACATTGTCATTTGTGTGCCTATGAAGGTTGGAGGTGCAGTGTGAAGTGCTGGATTCCGAGATGAACCACATCCTCCCGGCCTTCTCTGTGTTGCGCCGCGAGTGCGGACTTCAGCGAGAGCCGCTGCTCTTCAGCTGCGCTGGCCACTCGCCCAAATACAGACGCGTCTGCCCCTGCAGGGACTTCCGGCGTGGCCAGGTGGCGCTGTGCAGGGACTGTCTCTGACCGTGGAAGAATTGGCATTGAGGCAAGGTAATGAGCACTTACCTCGGAGTGCAGGGAGGAGGTCTCCGCTGTGGAATGGTGAGTGGTGGAAGGAAACCCCACGAATGGATTTAAATTGCTTCAACAGGCACCGGGCTACCGTATGATGGAACTTCCTATGTCGCCGGGTGGCCGAATTACCCATTTGGAGCGTTGGCAAAGCCAACTGGAGTGTAGCCTGCCCCCTGGAGGACACTTGAAGAACAAATCCGTTCATTTTGGGAACCTTTAGTTCTTCGCACGCATGGACTCCGACAAGAAGGCGAGCACAGTTCAATATCCAATCTCCTCTCAGCGCACGCACAAAAGGGTAGACGGACAAGCTGGGGGGGTTATAGCCTCTGCCTCTTGTACCCCCTCCGCCCCTTCCGTCGTCGATTGTCAGTCATTTGTCAAACTGGGCCCCCCCGAGTCGGCGGCAATATCGTTCAATGTAATCATCTGTGGTCACAAAAGGCAGAAAAAGGAGCAGAGAGGACACAGATAAAGGCGACCAAATTATTTTTCAATGAATACACTCGAGTGGATTTTTCAGCGTCCTAGCGGGCTTGTCTGATGGAGAAGAGGTCCTCAAATATAAAGATCAACATGGATCAAAGCCGCGTGCTGTCTTCTTTCGTTGTGCTCTTCACTCCGACCCCTGTCCTCTTTTAACAATGAATGATTAAGTTCTCATTTGAATACGCTGGCATCCTCACTCAAACGTGGTTGTCTCAGTTGTATACCGGCGGTGTCTCGTTGGCATTTATCACGGGGTCATGTCATAGTGACGAGGCTTCTTATAATGGCAAAACCACATCCAAGTATAATCATTTGGGTGATAGTTTTGGGGCACAACTCGGTTTAAAGTTCAAAGGTTTGGTTCACATTCGGGATAAGGACGAAAGCCTGCCTTGACTGTATGTGAATTGTTTAAACTGGAAACGGGCTCCCAACTATGAAGCGAAACACTATGAATCCAAATTTGCCTTTTATTTTATTAAAACTAATAGGTTTACAGATTTGATTCGATTTTTTTCGAACTGTTCATGAATTGCACTTGTGGCAAAGACTCTCCCTAACAACCCAGACTAAACTTGACTCCTCCCTAACATGG
>NW_017842060.1:6945386-6970386 GCF_001891065.2 Hippocampus comes | reverse complement strand
AATCTGTGAATGCTATTGTGTGATTTCGATGACTTGATCAACAGCTTTCGGCTTTTTTTTTTTTTTTTTTTACCCTGTACCCTGCTTGGGAAATTTGTTTTTTGTGGTGCCCGACTCAATTCCAGCTCCAGCCTTCTTCCTGTGTGGAGTTTGCATGTTCTCCCCGTGCCTGCGTGGGTTTTCTCCGGGTATTCCGATTTCCTCCCACATTCCAAAAACAAGCATGGCAGGCTGATTGGACACTCAAAATTGTCCCGAGGTGTGAGTGTGAGCGTGGATGGTTGTTCGTCTCTGTGTGCCCTGCGATTGGCTGGCAACCGGTTCAGGGTGTCCCCCCCGCCTACTGCCCAAACACAGCTGGGATAGGCTCCAGCACCCCCAGCGACCGGAGAAAACCCACGCAGGCCCGGGGAGAACATGCAAACTCCACACAGGGAGGCCGGGGCTGGATTTGAACCCAGTACTTCTGCACTGTGAGGTTGGCGCGCTAACCACTGGACCACCGGGCCGCCCTCCACTCAAGTACTGACAACTCAAAACTTTCTTTTCTTTTCTTTCTTTACAGCCAGAGCAAATGTACAAATACAAAACTGTACTTGTACGCTGTCACCCCCCCCCCCCACCTCCACTGATTCTGGCTATCATTCCCGATCCGTTTGCAGCAATGCTCATCGCCTGCTGCGTATTCCAAAGGTGCGAGCGAAACGGTGGAAAAACGAATCGCCTCAGGAAGCATGCGGCTGCGAGCGACACTTCGCCGCTCTCACGCTTTCCCTCGTCCTCGGCACATTTGTACGCCCCTCGGCGTCTCTGCACAAGCGTGGCCCACTTTTAAAATAAACCGGTCACACACGCACGCACATAAATGCCAGTCAACAATGGAATTCTTGGAACGGCGTCTTTACAAAGCACCATGTAGGCGAATGCAAATGTAGACATAAGACACGCTTGTGACATCTTTTTACAGTCTCCTTTTTTTTTTTTTTTTTTGTAGCGGGCTGCCGTATTGTAAAGCGGGTTAAACGGCTCTTCAAACATCCCTCAGCTGTCATGTTGTGTCGAGTACTTATTTCATTTCATAACTTTGTAACGCTATTCTCGCAAGGATTTCTTGGGGTTTTTAGCTGCACAGTCGGCTTCTTTCTGAGGAGTGTTTACGATGTCACCTGCCAAACTGCTGTTTGAAGTGAGATGAAGCACGTGCCCACCATACAACGCGCGGATTTTAGGTCGACACTCGGAAAAAAAAAAATTGTCATTTGTGTCTCAAGCCACCAAATATTAATATTTTGAAGTCACTGTGTCAATAACTAACATACCACAAGTCATGATGATAAGTAGTGATGGGCTGTACTTGATACCGCCCTCAGTGTGATGTGTTGCTCTCTATTCTTCTAAAACACGGGTGTCAAAGTCAAGGCCCGGGGGCCAGAACTGGCCCGCCACATCATTTTAAATGGCCCGCCAAAGCAAATCAAACATGTCAACTTCCATGATGCTTGCTAAAATCTCTGCCAAAATTTAAAATCCTCACATCTAATAAATAAGAGACATATTGTAATTATTTTCTTGTAACCAAACCCCTCAGAACAGTTACAAAAAATAGTTCAATAAACCATTATGACTGAAACCAAATTTTAAGAAGTCAATAATAATGGCCCCTCCAAGGGAAACGGTTGCTCAAATGTGGCCCACGACAAAAATGAGTTTGACACCCCTGTTCTCAGGTTTTAATGTCACTTTCTCTATTTAATTGTTTGTTTGTTTTTTTTTAATTATACATCGAGACCGCTAGTTCATTTCATTGAGCCATGTAATATGTTGAGGGGAAAAAAAAAAAAACAATAACAGTGGAAGTGAATATAGTAAGTGAGAATGCAGTCATGGAAGCAATACACACACACACACACACACACACACACACACACACACGCACGCACACACTTCCCACCACTCTATAACACACATTAATTAGGAGAGTTCATAAGCATCTTATAGGGATGCAAAACAACTTTTCCATCTGAGTGGCAATGTGTGGGTTTTGCATATTGATGATAAACAACCACAAGAACACATTGTGATTGTCAATACACACACATGCGCGCACGCCCGCCGCCTATGAAAATCTGACTTTAATTTGCGAGGCAAAACATTTCCAGTGTCAGCGGGCTCGCAGGGGGAAACAACATGCTGCGGATGCTTGTGTGTCTGTGTGTGTGAGCGCGCGCTTACACATACCTGGTGAGCTGCATCCATTTGTTTTAAAGACCAACACTGTCGAGACTAAGCTGTCGCTTACAGACAAAAACACTGTCATCTTTAATCTAAATGGTTAAACATGTAAGGCATGTGCAAGGATACGGCTCACCAGAGCATGTCTTAAATCTTTATTGGTTAATCTATATCAGGGTTGGGCGTCTTAAACGATGGAGGGGGCCACGTGGGGCTGTATGCGCACTTCCTAACCAAATATATGTCAAAAATGACATTTAAAATAAGGACAAAATATCTCTATTGAACCAGTGTACGGAAGTGTATCGGAATATATCCGAATGCTCAAACGCATACTCCTCAATTACAAAGGCTTTGAAGCAAACTAAAAATAATCAGATACTGTGATTTTTTTTTTTTCCCCCTGTTCAAAGGACTCCTGCATAAAAATTACGCAATGAAAGATGGCACCAAAGTGCGGAACAGCAAACCAGCATGAAGTGCAGGAACTTATTTTCTCAACAATTGTTCCCTGTTTGACAAACTTCTGCTTATTTTGAATGCAGTTCAGGGCACTGTCGCCATACAAGCACTCGCATCTCATGTTTGAGCTTGCAAAAGCAAAAAAATGAACCGAATCCGTGTCTCAAAAACTCAGTCGCCGAGTCGCTCGTTTCTCAAGGCGCCCACTGTGTAAGATTGACGTTACGAGAAGTACTGTACGTCCGATTTTGAATGAATCAATGAGTCCACGCATCCCAACACAAAAGAGTCAAAAATTCCTGTACATGTACACAAACAGCCGGAGAGTAATAACAGTACTCCCTCCATAACCTCAGCAAATATCACCACAGCACAACGTGAAACACGATTGTGCTCTCATCTCCCGTAACCTTGGGGCGTTTGCTCTTTGTGTGTCGCTCTACCACTGAGCCGCCAGCCCTCCTCTTATGCTAACGTTTGTTTTGGCTTGACAGACAGGCCCGCCACAACGGCACATTTGGAGCCGCTCATCTTGGCAGCGGAGCGGAGATGTAATGATGTTCCTGTCGGGGGCATGTCTGCAAAAGTGTTGTCTCTGAGCGTTATGTGTGGTAGGGCGTAGCGTGGTCATCGGAAGCCATCTGCAGACAAAAAATAAAAACATAAAAACATTGAGCAGTGCGCCCTGGAGGGTCGGACAAAAACAAAACAAATTAGCTCCGCAAATGGAGCTTGTCTCTCCAAAGTTGCTCAAGATCAAGGTCACTTTTTGGGAGACTGGAACGGATTATGCCACGGTGGTTCATTTCAATGGGGAAAGATATTTTGAGATTTGAATAGTTTGAGTCCCTCCCCTAATAAACACTCACCATTTCTGGCAGTTGCGCATATAAGGGCCACCGGCCACTCAATTAGGTAAATGCACCCGACAACGCGACTCCATGGAGCAACACCAGACGAGGTAGAGGCGGTTCAAAGGTGCCGAAATGTGCTTCTTGTCTTTATTAGTGGATTTGGCACCCAATCTGGGCTCGGCGTGACAGTGATGGAGCAGCCTGCTCCCACATGGCGGTAGGAGTGCAATGTGTGTGAGAGCGAAGAGAGTGAGAGATTTGTTTCATTACAGAAGTCCAGAGGAGGCGGAAGCGAGAGCAGGGCGGAGGTAGACATTCATTTTATTACCGAAGCCCCAAGTCGCGAAGCTGTCCCCATGGTGACAGATCGTCACGGCGACCGACTCTGATGTGAGACCCGCTGCCAGACAGCCCTGTGATTGAGACAACACCGACACACTGGTTGGACACTTTTCATCTCATGCGCGCACAGATTGGCAGAGGCCCGCTATTGCTCTCCACGGTTGTGTTAGGAAAAAGATGATCCCCTGCTGACTTGCAAACATGACTTCATTGCAAATTTCACAGCTTTGCAATGGGCCAATAAAGACAATGGTAGAAATGGTCCTAAAAGTTAAAAAGGCAACAACGTAAACTGAGAGTCCACACTGAGAGCGCCGTTATCTGTGTGTGTGGTGGTTTTTGTGTGTGTTTGTTTTTTTTTTAACCATTAGGCCTTTCATAGGTAAGCTCGTTTTTTTTTTTGTTTTTTTTATCAAAAGTACACCGCATGAATTGACATCCACATAGAAAGCACATGCAGTCATGTTAGTCACTCCCTCTTTCAATCCACAACAGATTCTAACATTTCAGTGTACTTGTGTTATATTGTGAAGTGTTCCCTTTCAAGCTTCTGGAATGGAATACAAATGTATTTATCATTGACTATCTGAAGTATGGATCCTTTGACTCCTTATGGCTGCTAACCAAAAAAAATAAATACATCTCCAAATATTTTGTATGTTTTCGAGAACGTGACAGTTGGATGTCATGAAAAATTGTGTTCAGGTTACGTGATCCACAATGTCAATTTCAAGGTCAAATTGGTGAGCTTAGTGAATTATGCACTTCGAAACGATTGCACATTCCTTGTTGAATTCCCTTTCCGAAAATACCTCTTTTGTGAATAGTGAGGCAGTAGTTTCTGATCTACACCCCTTCTGCCAAAACTGTTCAAATTGGGCAGGCCATAGCTCCTGAACCCCTGCTCGGATTGACCTCAAATTTGAAATTTCGGGCTGTCTCATCACTCTCAACAAGTACAGCGAGTTTCATTCAAATTAAACTCTGCTTGCTTCAATTTACAGGATGATTCGGCATCGAATGATCCATCCTGCAGCAGACTAATGGCATTTCTGTTCATTCCGGTGGGAAAGGTTGATGAGCAGTTCTGCTGGTGGAAGATCCCCAATTGAGACACAATCATGTTAAGACTAGAAGGTAAGCAGAGCTGCAGTGTTATCAACGGTAGCTTCTGACAGCCACCACATACTGGAAAGCTTGTTGACATCAACATGAGGGTTAAGCAGGATTGGTCATGTGTACACTGCGTGCGACAATACGCAGTAGGTCCTCCACGCAAATTAACAAGTGGAATTCGATGGATTCACGGTGAAGTGCTGCCTCCATGAGTGAAGATAGAATGAATGCAAAACACGCCTTCGTGGAAGCTCACGTCTTTTTCAGTCGCACGCGCTAATAGTAGCGGTTGTCAAGGTAACGAAAGCCTTATTTGGGCTATGTATGCATTCCGACTGATATTGCATTTGTGAAATATGAATGAAGGAGCCATTTTGCCACATGCTGTCGACTGAAAATGACATCACAGCCGCTCTGGTAAAAATCAATCTCGGCCCACCCGTTTTACTGAGTTTGGTCATGTGGCGTTTGCAAGCTGAGCCGTGATTCGTCATTACCCGAGCCCTCCACGATCCTGAAATTCAGGTGGCTGCGCACAGATTTACATGTTTTACGCACGGTGGCTGTGTCAGAAGCCGACACGAGAGAATCGCCGTGCTTTTCAACATGCACAAGAAAGACGTGTAAGGAATTAATGTCAGTGCGAAGGGGAGAAAATCCCCCTAAAAGAACAACATCGGAAAGCTGTAGATGAGGGTCTGATCTGTTCATACTAAAGGTGAACCGTATTTAGTTGCATGGACCCGAAGGCACTTTTAGATGATGTTTGGATACATTTCAGGGGGCCGCAGATTCAGGATGTTTTTTTTTTTTCTTTGCATTCGGGCTAGAGCAGTCTTAAATCTGAAACATGTCCACAGCCTTAGGCCTGCACTCTTGGAAAGAGCATGATAAATATAGACCCATTAAACTCAAATATTAAAGCGGGTTGTGCATTTTTGTTAGTGCCCCCTCCCCCATACAGTTGCGCCCATTGCACTTTATTGTAAAAGCCATCGAGAAATATATAATACACCTACTTGGTCTGTGATAACGGCAGACCAGCCAGGAGAGCTCATCTTGTTGACGTTGAAGGGTTTTTTTGCGTAGCAAATAATAGGATAATGCTGATTTCAAGACGTGAGATCAATTTATATTGTTGAGCTGGACTGGTTTTAGCTTCTATGATCCAACTGAAGCCCCTTTCACGTAGTTTCCCCCGTAGTGGCAGCGTGACCATCTGTCTCCCCACCCCTCAAAAAAAAGCAAATTATCAAATTCAAATTTTACATGTCATTCCCTTTCAAATGCGATATAATCCAGAGGTTTTAGTTGACAAATTGAAATCCCTCGTTTTGAGAAGAACGTGTTTAAAATTTAGGCACGTGCATCTTTCGACGATGAAGAGCAAGATACCGGTATCTTAGGAAAAACATCTTGACCCCAAATCTTCCCGAAAGACAATTCCAACAGCAGGTAAGAACATCATCAGAGATCGTAACCCTTTCAAAGCTGAGGAAGTTTGACCTCTCAGCCCAAAAATTACATTTTTAACATCCGGAACTGGAATTCTAATGAGTCCAAATGACCACAGCTAAATTGTAGATATGGCTATCTGTCTTTTGAACCGGTCACAATTCCATTACAGTTATCTTGAATGAAAATTCCAGCTATTCACAACGCCATTTCGACGACGCAGAAAGACGAACACGAACGTGTTCTAAAATGATGGTCAACCTACGATTTGTTTGGATTTATGGTACCCCCTCCCCCTTGCCCCACCCCCTGCCCAAAAAAACTTTTGAATACGAGGCAGACTTAAAAGAAATCACAGCATTTCCACATAGTGCATCCTCTCTTCTTATCACTGTTGTGTCATCCCACTTCATCCCATATCTGCCCTTGCATTTCAAGTATGCATACCCACTCCATTCAGGATGTATCATCTTATTTTTGGTGCCCTTCATGCACTTTTAGTCTCTTTTACTTAGCCAAAACACACACACACACACACACACACACACACACACACACAAGTGCACGCCTCCTCATGCTCAGTCTCCAGTGAGCCGACCTGTCCACTCCAGCCAAGGTCGTCTGCGGGCTGACGTGATGGAGCACTTTAGCCGGGCGTCATTACTTGCCTTTCCTGGTTCCTTCAATGTACATGTGTGTGAAGCTGTTATATGAGGTGATTAACAGGAGCTATTGGAGTTCAAGAATGGAGGGAGGGAGGGAGAGAGGGAGAGAGAGAGAGAGAGAGAGAGAGAGAGAGAGAGAGAGAGAGAGGGGGGCAAGGTCTCTGTGTGACTGTTTGTGAAATATACCAGCAGTGATGAAGCCGAGGACTAACTGCACACTCTTAATTGCTTTTGGCATTAGTGTAACATTCCTCGGCTTGTTTATTTCCAGCACCTCTAGAAAGTTGCTTGGCGGTGGGATATCAATAATTAAGCGGGCGATAATGGGTTTTATGTGATCCCCGGCTCTTCATCAGAGGGTGACAAAGTGCAGCTTAGGCTGATTATATGTGTCACGCAGACAAAGAGCGTAGCGTGCGTGTGGGTGCGCACAACAGGGAAAAGGACAAGGGGGAGAGTTTAATTGGGAGGAGGCTTTTGATTTTCGTGATGGCGCCAGTGCTTGTCCTTGAAGGACACGAAGGAGAAGGAGCTGGTGAGGGTGCAACATGGAGCACCGAAGGTCATCCTGTCAAGCCGGCATGGGATGGCGGAGGTGTGCGAGTCACAAGGTGTGTTCTTAACAGTGTACTCCAGATGAACAACACAGCACAAACACGTATCACAATATGGACACTGGCAAATCGGGCTGCAGCGAGTGCATACGTTTCAGAAGCGTTTGTTTTACCGATCATCCCGTCAATGATTAGCGTCATCGGATTTTGCTTTATTAAAACAATGATACCAATACAAGATATGCATGTGAGGCACGGGTATTGTTTTGTCCACTTGGGGTCACCATCCTGACATTCTCCATTGTGACTTTGAATGTGTGTGGCTGAAAAGGGCGGGGCCTGGTGGCCTGGTGAGTGACGTGTGCGCCACCATACGAAAATGAAGTTGGCTGTTATTAGCTACTCCGCACGTTGAGTCCTTGAGGGTCACTTGTGGTTGATGCAGCTCCGGTATGAATGTGCTTATGTGTTTCATTTCTTTTATTTTGTTTCCAGTTCCTTCAGATGCGAAAAAAAAAAAGGAAGAAGAATCACAACTGAATGCAAAATGGAGAGACCACCTCGAGCAGTTCTGTGCAGATGGCACTTTGTGGGCAGAAAACAGGTGAGCCCGGAACAACAGTGATGTCATTTTCAGTCGACAGCAATCGCCAAAATGGCCGCCCCCGGAGATGGATAAAAGTGGGTGGATTTAGTTGCTTCATTCATATCCCACAAACGCAATTTTCAACCAAAATGCCGCATTTAGACGAGTGGACCGAAGCCTTGCTCAGCCGACTTTTTGACTCTTGGTTGACGGAGACCTAGAACACGCGTGAGAACTTTACTCACACTTTTGACTTAGTGTTCGATGAGGCGCTTCATCCAGCGGAGGAGGTGGGCGTTACCCGCAAGTGGAAGGAGATAGACAAGAATCAAGAGGCTGTGCTGTCAGATACTCGGGAATTGAGTGGGATCAAGGCCAGCGCAGCAAGTTGGATGGAGGCTTCTTGGCAACAGCTGCTTAGCAACAATTTTTCACTCCATTTCTCATGCAAAACTTTCACTTCAGCTTGTCTCTACCACCAACACCCCGTCAACCTCTCTGAACTTCTTCTTACACGGTATTTACAAAAAGTTTGTTACTTACAAGTTAGGGATATTTGAATTTTTAGTGCCATTTATTGAAAAAGTCCACATTTCACACTACAGTGGTATCATGTCATAAAAAATGGCGTTGAAGTAGAGGCATGCAGAAGGATGCATCGATCATACGCACACGAAAGCTCTCGCAAACTAGACTGTTTTTTTTTTTTCTCTCTTGGCCATTTAACTCCGTTTAGGAACAAAAGTTCAAAAGAAGAAATCGGAAAGTTCTCTACTTTATGTCAAGATGTATCAAGGTTGTTTGAGGCGCAGATGGCTACATATGACCAAGGGATGTGCCAATCATTTGCTTACACAGATCAAAATACAACATCAAACCGGTAACATTTCATTTTTGCCAATCATGAACACGTCACGCAAGCAACGCGCCTGCTTCGGCATACCGCCGTGCGTATTCGTTTGTGAGCTCGGGGCATTTCTTGGATGATCGCAGCGATGCGATGGCGGGAATGGGAATGGGATTGAAATGAATTTATATTCACATCTTGCTAGCAGCTTCAAGATTACATACTCCAGCTATAAGTCTACTTCTAAAGGTTAGCGTGAACTTCAGGGTCATTCTGAAATGTCACACACAAGCCCAATATATTTTTGTTAGTAGTTTATTAAATCCATGGTAGGGGGGGGGTGCTTGCCGCTTCATTCCAATGGAATTTCCTCTTGCCTATTTTACAATCGTTTGTAAGCAATTTCAAGATGGAGGCCAAAGTCGCTTATCTATGTATCAGTGGCCATTGATGGAGGTTAATCACCTGCTTTAATTGGGTCTTAAGACGCTTATGAGCTTTGCCATTTGGAGGTCACTGCCGTGTGGTTTCCTGTTAATGAGATTTGGCTTTTCCAGAACCTCAATAGAGACTTGGGGACAACAAATGCCACTCAACCTCAATATGGATTTGTAATTACCCACCCTGCGGTCCCAACACGCTGTCAACTTGGGTTGGTGCCTAACAACTTTAGCCTAAATAAAGAGGGAGGGTCGGAAGGATCCAAAATGGCGATCCCCAAATCGGGGGAAAAATAAAAGGCAAAATATCATGATGAATAATCATTTAGTTACGCTACCTGCATGCCGCATACCGAACGTTTACATCTTTGTCTACAACTTTGCGTATTGAAATGTACTGCAATTGATGTTACCTCCGTTTAAACGCTGACCTCATCAGCCTTAAAAAATTAAAAAAGAAAACCCGCGTGGGTCATTCTGGCTTTCCCACGTGCTGACTTTTGCTAGCAACGGTCATGCGGCGCATTATCAGATGCCGACTGAGAAGTGTTTGTGTGTATGTGTGTTTGCAACCGCACTGGAGGTGAAGCAGTATCACAGAAATCCAGAGCGTGAAAGCTTTTATCTCGATTTGAAAATTCCCCCCCCCCCCCGATTGGCTGAAATGCAAAACTTGTCACTCACACAACTGCTGCATTCTTAGCTGAAAACACAACAAACATCAAAGAACAACACCCCCCCCCCCCCCCCCAAAAAAATACAACATCAAACCGGTAACATTTCATTTTTGCCAATCATGAACACGTCACGCAAGCAACGCGCCTGCTTCGGCATACCGCCGTGCGTATTCGTTTGTGAGCTCGGGGCATTTCTTGGATGATCGCAGCGATGCGATGGCGGGAATGGGAATGGGATTGAAATGAATTTATATTCACATCTTGCTAGCAGCTTCAAGATTACATACTCCAGCTATAAGTCTACTTCTAAAGGTTAGCGTGAACTTCAGGGTCATTCTGAAATGTCACACACAAGCCCAATATATTTTTGTTAGTAGTTTATTAAATCCATGGTAGGGGGGGGGTGCTTGCCGCTTCATTCCAATGGAATTTCCTCTTGCCTATTTTACAATCGTTTGTAAGCAATTTCAAGATGGAGGCCAAAGTCGCTTATCTATGTATCAGTGGCCATTGATGGAGGTTAATCACCTGCTTTAATTGGGTCTTAAGACGCTTATGAGCTTTGCCATTTGGAGGTCACTGCCGTGTGGTTTCCTGTTAATGAGATTTGGCTTTTCCAGAACCTCAATAGAGACTTGGGGACAACAAATGCCACTCAACCTCAATATGGATTTGTAATTACCCACCCTGCGGTCCCAACACGCTGTCAACTTGGGTTGGTGCCTAACAACTTTAGCCTAAATAAAGAGGGAGGGTCGGAAGGATCCAAAATGGCGATCCCCAAATCGGGGGAAAAATAAAAGGCAAAATATCATGATGAATAATCATTTAGTTACGCTACCTGCATGCCGCATACCGAACGTTTACATCTTTGTCTACAACTTTGCGTATTGAAATGTACTGCAATTGATGTTACCTCCGTTTAAACGCTGACCTCATCAGCCTTAAAAAATTAAAAAAGAAAACCCGCGTGGGTCATTCTGGCTTTCCCACGTGCTGACTTTTGCTAGCAACGGTCATGCGGCGCATTATCAGATGCCGACTGAGAAGTGTTTGTGTGTATGTGTGTTTGCAACCGCACTGGAGGTGAAGCAGTATCACAGAAATCCAGAGCGTGAAAGCTTTTATCTCGATTTGAATAATGCAGCCGGCCGGCCCCGGGACCAAGCGGTCCCACTCAGTCTTAAAACATTCATGTATACAGTATGTACACGCCAACACGTGCTGATGAATAAATATAAACATACTTGGCTTTACTCGAGGAGGCGGAGAGAAAAACGAGAGGAGAAGCCTGCTTGATGATTGATCTCAAAGCCATTTTACCTTCATGATGCACGGGGGGGGGGCAAATCGGCACTATATTCATGTGTGTGCGCTGGTCAACAAAACGTTGAGTCAATTCAAATTTCAAGGCGTCGATGAAATTTATTATTCAAGATCAACGTGTGTGTTTCGTGTCCAACTTCACACACTTTAAACGTGCGCCGTCTACATTATGCGGTCATACCTTTTGATTTCGTTTTTGACCATAATCCGTTCCAGAAGGCTGTTTGAAAACCGATTTGTTCGAAAACCGAAACCACGCTCTTTTTTTCAAAAAAATCTTGATTGAACACGTCTGCTCACAATGGAACCCTACCCGAGGAAGCGTCACTTCCTGGTGTAAGGAAGGCTAAGAGGAGTCAAGTGGCGGATTCAAGTGCGCTCAGTTTGGTCGAGAACCGATTTTCGGTCGTAATCCAAGGCATACAAAAAACTTTGGTTGCAATTTTTGGTTGAAAACCAATTTGCTCGAGAACAGAGACGTTCGAAAACCGAGGTTTGACTGTATTTCGGTCGAAACCACTTTTAAAAATGATGACCGGATTCCAGTGGAAACTATTTGAATTGAAATGAGTGCTTCAAGACATATTTAATTCACAAATAAATAAATAAATAAATAAAGCTTCTTGTAAAAATCTCAAACAAATCCAACCCAGAAATAAAATATAATTATAAAATGCAGTCTCTTCCGCCGACACCGCAAACAACAGTCGCCTAAAGAGGTACGATGATGTCTCTAATTAAAACGGAATTGACACATCACGTCAACTCGGAGGGCCTGAAAGACAACATTCAATAATGTTGATTATGGAAGAAGAGCCCCTTTAGATTTCTAATTAATTTCCTCCATGATTAAACGTTGATGAGCGTCATGCTTCAGAGTAGCCTTCCAAATTCGCCTCCGCCAACCGACCGCGCTCTTTCGTTATAATGATGCCGCGAGAGCTGTCAGCGCCGGTTCTCCGAGGCATTGAGCAGGAATTCCCCACCACGCTGTGAAGGAAACCGATGAAAAAGTGACGGCGGCAAGCCCGAGCGCTGTCATTTGTCTTCATAAGACCCTCTTTCCACGGAGGTGGAAGGGGCCAGATAAAGAGGGATGTGGGTTATCTGGGAATGCAGACTGATAGATCTGCTCCTGCTACTAAAGGTAAGATGGCGCCATTGTCAAGTGTGCAGTGTCTCCGCGCATACGAAATGTTCAAGTTGCAAAACGCCTCAACAGGAAAATATTGCCTCCGGTTACGAAAGACATTTCAAGATACGAAAGGTAAAAATACAGTATGGGCTGCTTCTCGGAGCTCCGAGTTTCCTGAACGCAACATACTTGTAGCTGCTCTGCCATTGGCTATTACCTAGCATCTTCCTGGCATCCCATTGGCTAAGAGGGGCCTCTACCGTATGTGTAGATAGATCGATTTGTGTCTAAGATAAGATAAGAAAACATTTAATTGTCTCACAATGGACAAATTCCCAATCTATGCAGCATCCTCGTCATTCGCCCCTCGGGCTATGAGGCGTTCCGATAGATTTACGTCAATGTTAATCATCTAGAAAAAGAGTTCACCAGTCTGGAGATCACTCACTATGTTGATGTTTGCCTCGGACATTTTCGAAGGATTGTTAAAAGCCGACAAAAGCAAATGTCCTTGGAACAGTTCTTTCCAAAACGCCAGGCAAAAATCGCTCCTGAGAGAGAACATGAACTAAAAAGGGCAAAAAACGAGGAGGACGCAGTTCAAAGTTAAATGACCATCGTTTTTTTCTTTATTCTTCGTTTTTTACATTATGCACAACTCTCATTGTATATTCTTAGTTTTTTACATTATGCACAACTCTCATTGGACAATAATCTAATTGTAACATGTATTTGTTACATATTTTGATGCATTTTTATGCTTCATAAAACATTTATGTCAGAATTTTGGGGGGCTTGGAACATGTTAGGGCATTCATTTGGAAAACGCGTCTCAACTTGCAAAATTATCTAATTAAGAAATTTCTTCCGGAACTAATTAATTTCGTAAGTAGAGGTAACACTGTACTACTAAACTTTGAAACGTTTTTTTTTTTTTAAGTATACCACAAAGAGAAGATTTATTGTACTGGTTGCATTCTTCTTCTTTGTCAAATCCATTGGCTGGTTTCATTTTCTCGCCTCGAGGCAGGACTGTTGTGATCAATCGCGCATGTCAAACTGTATTGTACAAGGAAAGTTAACGGCGACCGAACGTTGCCCGCAGTTTGTTCTCCCTTCCCCGTACTGAACCACCAAGCCTACAGCGCACTGTAAACCGTACATACTGAAGGCAAGTGAACGCATGGCTAATCGTAGCTTTCAGGATGCTCAGGGATTACACGCCGCATCTTTGAATGGACATTACAGCATTGTGAGTAGCTTGTGGGCGAGTTTGTGTGTCACCGACACAAATCCCTCTTTGTTATCTGTGTAATTCCATCAGTCTTTGTGCAAAAGGCACAGCAAGGGCTACGAACTTGCATACATTATACATCTACTGCTACAGCAGAACAGATTCTTATGTTCGCGCTCGCAAAACCGATAGTCCCCGTTGGGGAATCGGATCTCCTTTGCTGGCCATAGGCTAATCCCACCGTTCAGGCAAGCAAAATATTCAGCCTGGCTATTATTCAGTCTGTGATTGTATTTGTTTTGTTTTGTTTTTTCTTCATCTGGAAATGCCATTCCCCTCCCGCTGTGGGCCCCAGCACTTGCTGGGTTCGAATCAGGAGGCCCAAGGTAAGGGCAAAGACAACCGCCTCAAAACAGGACTCAGGCGAGGGTGGGAGTGGGGGTAATGGCAAGTTGAATAACGATGTGAGTGATTGAGGGAATAGGGAATAAAAAAGAATATACTGTACCTGAGGGTGTACATTTGTATCCTATAATTCAGAGTGTGGCTCCATCTTGTGGGAGTGTTGGTGAAGTATGATGTCCGCACAAGGGCTGATACAGTCCACTTTAGCCATTCATTTATCGTAAAAAGGTGCTTTGGACGGAGACCAATAAAGCCTCTGAAAAGTGTCAGATTTAAACTGATCGTTCATCCACCCACCCCTTTTCCAGACGTCTTCAGGTCACATGTGAGCTTGCACATTTTTTCTCTCGCCGAGTGAAACGTGAGCAACAATGTTGACGAGGGTTTCATGGACTTGGTTTTGACCCAGCACCAGTGCGTGCCTCACTGGTTGGAAAACACTCCTTTATATCAAACACGAGGCGCCAGTTTTGATCCAATTTGTATTGTTAGTCACTTCACAGCCGCTAGGGGGCGACACAACTTCATGCCTGCTTCCCCGCCAAATCCAACTGATGTTTTGTAGCATTAATGTGTGTACGTATGATGTGAACCCTGGCCATGGAGCTGATAGGTATGTGGCATGAAAAAAAAAAGACTCCCACCTGTGCACTAATCACCACCACTTTGTTTTTGAGGTGTTTCTCCCTCTATGATCCAATTCACTGCATTCAAATGACATCAGGAGAATATTATGTAACGTGCATTTCTCAACCGCTCTCTCATTTACAGAATGTGACCTCGGCGTGGTGTAAATGTGTTGACGTGACCTTCAAAGTGCCGTAGGCCCGAATGGCAGCAGTGCTGTGTTATTGTTTGAAAGCCCAAACTGCCAGAATCCCATTAGAGTGGAGCACAGCACTCCTCCCCTTGCAAAAACAAACCGTCTCTCCATGAAACACCTGTCAGGGTCCTCAAAACCACCCCTCCCCATCCTCACGTCCGCTTTTATTTCTTTCACGCAGAGCGTCCATGTACCTCTCGCAATGCTTTCCTCCAGTCAGTTTCTGTTTTTCCTGTGCAGCATGATGGAATAGTGATTAGCATACTATGGCTTCCTCCCACATTCCAAAACAGCATGCAGGTCAGTTTAATCAACGACTCACCAACATTTTAAAAACTGAAAACTACTTCTTGTGTACTTATTAATGTGAAGGGTTAGCAGTTTGATACACCCTCACCCACCCCCCCCCAAAAAAAAAAATACAACAGCACCGTTTCTTTATCCCCTGCAAAGAGTGACTAATATTAATGTGGCTTGAGACACTGTGCCCCTTTAGATGACTTGATCCTCTTTCAGGAACGCTCGCGCACTGTAAGGAACAGATGCCCCCCTCATGTGGATTTTCGGGCTCCCTCTTTTGCACTCTCTTACTTATGAGCATGGTCATGGAACAAATTAAACTGTTTATAAAGTATGTCTATATATACAGTATATGTATGAACTGCGTGTAATATACTGTAGGTACACGGCTTGTAGTATGCAGTATGTAGAGTGTGTGTTTGCGTGCTCTCGTAAAAAGCATAGCAGAGTCCTGTTTGTTTCTCTTTTTGACAAGACAAGGCTTTGAAGTTTAGAAGTTCGAGGAGCCCTCAGTATGTTTTACATCTCTAGCAGACGTCTTATCGCCCGTAATGGAGAAGCTGAAGAAGTCTCAGTGTGTGGATGGGCGCGCTTGTGTGTGTGTGTGTGTGTGTGTGTGTGTGTGTGTGTGTGTGTGTGTGTGTGTGTGTGTGTGTGTGCGCGCGCGTGCGAGCGCGTGCGAGCGTGCCCGTTGGAAGGATTAAAATAGATGTCTGCCCGGTCACACCATTAAGAGCTGTGATTGACAGCTTCCTGAGGTGCTTTACTTTTTTCAAATGACTTGTGACCGCACGCTCACACATCGAAAGTGCTTTTCACACAAAGGTAGACCCAAGAACAGGAATGAACCTTGATAAGCATTTTGACTTCCAATATGAAGTTTCTCACTGTTTCTGGACAGCTAATTAAAAAATTGTAAGAATACATAGAATACATTTCAGAATTCACTCTTCCGTCAGTAACGGTTTGCTTTCCATGGTAAGAGGAAATGAAACCAGATACCTCACATTGGTCACAGCTAACCCAAGCTAGCAAACACTTCCAGCCTGTTCAACAGTGCACTTTAACATGACACAACTCCATTTAAAAAACATGTGTTCAAACAAAAATGTGGTTTAGGTTTTTTTGGGGGGAGGGGGGTTGACAGCAAACCCAATCTTATTCACTCCAGGGATGTTCTGTGCTGCCATTGTTAAGATTTCTTAGCATATACTGGATAAGCGGATTTGTTTTTCAAGTTTTGGTCAATATTTTATTTTATTTTTGTTTGGGCAGCGGTGTTGGTGGTCAGGTGAACAAAAAATGGGTAGGGATTTAAAAAAAAAAAAGAAAAAATCTCCCTGGTGGGGAAATCTCTCTTTTAACGCCACAAAAAAGCCTTTTTAAAAACTTGTCTATAACAGTTAGTGGCATTGTCATTCACCAATCACCACACAGATTCCCCAGTTCCCCAAATTGTCAACTTAGGTAAATCAAGTGTTGCAGAAGCAGGTGTGGCTGCATATGTGTGGTTGAAAGGGGAAGCCAGCCAGCCAATTTGAGGCCAAAGCTCAGAGGAGCTGCCTTTAAAACAATAAACCTGCTTCCACAGAACACTCGGCCTCATCCATCCTCTTCCAAAGAAAACTCTTGCGTCCAATCGACCACATATCACAAAGAAGAGTAGCCCAAGGTACAAAGTCCTGACAAAATTTAAGACATTTTTTTAAAAAATTAAAGTATCTATATTATTCATTCAAACTGCAACTATATCGCAAACTATGATCTCAAAAGACTTCACTGTCATTTCAAACTCATGTTACAGCAAATTTACACCTCAAAATAAATGGCTTACAGTTGGCTTGATTGGAGGGGGGAAAAAAAAAAGCACTTTTTCATTTTTCTGCAGTGGTCAGGAACAACAGGGAATTCCATCCCTCCCCACTTTTTCCGAAGGTGGAGGTCTCCTGAATGTTACCAGCTGAATATATTTACTCAGCTCTTGCAGAGTGTTGGCCACAAAGGCAGGAATGTGACTTGAAAGGGCCTGTTACATTTTAATTTTTAACCCATAAAATAAACACAAGAGAGTGGCCCTACAATTTTTTATTTATTTTTTTTTATGAATGGCTCTATTCATTCCCAATAGAAAATTAGTTCTGGGGTAAAGCCACACCCATTTGGAATGGCCGTCTCATCTATTGGCTAGCCGTGAGGAGAGGGGGCGGGCCCTGTCAGGTGGTATAAAGAGGTGTTTAGGTTGGTTGTCCCCGGAGGGGAACACTTGGACAAAGACCCGAAAAGGGACTGAGCTATTTAGGACTGACTATTCTTTAGTGGAGCTGACTTTGAAATTAGATATACATAAATACATGAACCTTATTTAATGAGCATGGATTATGCAATGTATTTTATTTTGATGACGACAGCCTTCATCTCACAGGTAGTATTTTTTTTTTCTCCTCACTGAAGCTTATGTGTTAAATGTACATTGAGAGACAGATTGGCTTTGGGACAACGATGCAACATTATGGATGAGAATGGAAATTGTGAGTCACAATGAGTGTTACTCTATGTCCTTTCCAGTTTGTTTTTTTTTTTTTTTGGGGGGTGGGGGTGGGATAGCATCATCAAATCATTTATGTCTATGGTTCTTGTGTTGAATACACTTTAGGTAACTCAGTTATACGCATCCTGGTTCTCATGACCTTAGTTCACCAACTTTACAACAAACTGCAATACAGCGCAGCAGCAAATCTGCCAAATAATTAGTACACCTGCTTCACAATTTAGGTTCTGGGTTTGAATCATTCATTATTCAGGCGTGGGTTTCCTACCGGTACTCTGGCCTCATCCCATATTCCAAAAACATGGTTGATAAGTTCATTGCAGATTTCAAAATTCTGTTAACAAATGTTTGTCTCGACCAGTGGTCTCAAACTCGCAGCCCTGGGGTCATTTGCAGACCGCAGGATGATACTTTGCGGCCCCCTACTTGACATCAAGGCTTATGTTAGTGCAATCCCCAGTTTTTTTGCCGTGTCGTTGCCCTGGGTATTTTGTTTGTCACTTTTAGGCTACCATAGCGCAGGCTCATGCCAGGTTTCGAGGAAACGTATTTCTCAAGTGACACCAAGTGGAAGGGAAGGTTATCCTGTCACACAGTACCAGTCAAGTCTTTTTAGAAAGCTGAGGAGACGGAATATTTATTTGTTGAGCACAGGGGCACCCCAACACGTCTCGAATATACAGAGAAAGTTACCACCATGGTAACTTTCTCTGTATATTTTGCTTTTGCTAATTGGTTGCTATTTCGGTATACGTTAGCGCAGAAGCTGTTCGCATGTTCACCTTTCATCAATTCTAAAATACCTGCTAGGCAAGCTCTGCAGGAGGCTACTAATGATGGTGATCATTTGATTTGTGTGTTAGAAGAGGGAAACATCCTAAACATGTAGGTTAGTGACCCACGAGGACCGGCTTTTGACACGTGTGGCCTAAACGCTCTCTCTGCTCAGGTTGTTTACTTGCTATATCATAGCCCAACAACTGTTAGCATGATAGCGCTCGATCAGTTCCTCGTCAGAACGTAATGTGACAAAAATAAATGACACAAACCCCTTATCTATCTGCCTTAGCACTTTTTGTTCTCATGCTTCTGTCATTTAAACTTGGTCTTGATGTTTCTGTCCCTTGTCTGACAATGTGGTCGTTCCAGGTGATAGCTATCTGTCCCGCGACATGTGAGTGTCCCGCGGGCCACCCGGTGTGCCCTCCGGGGATTAGCACTGTGCCAGATGGATGCGGGTGCTGCAAGGTGTGCGCCGCGCAGCTTAACCAAGACTGCAGTTCCATGAAGCCTTGCGACCATCACAAAGGGCTGGAGTGCAATTACGGCAACGACATCACACAGGCTTGGGGCGTGTGCCGAGGTAAGGCGGCAAATATATACAGGATAGACAAATTATCCCCAAACTGTGTTGCTTTCTTGCTTAATTGATGCCCTTTTAAACAAAAGTGACTGTGGATGTGACTTGGCGTATCATAGATGAGCGCCATATTCATGTTTGTTGATGCATTTAGCTAGCATTGCCCAACGTCACCGATAAACGCATACTATAACCTTGTCTAAAAGTGTTGCTCCACTCTTTATTTTCAAATGTCTGTGGCGTCTAAAACCGCGACTATTGATGCGAACCGTTAACCTGTCAATGGCGTTTTTGCACCGTGTGTTAGCATCAGCCTTTGCAGACTTTCTGAAGACAAAGCGATGTTGTTTTCACGACATCGTAGGTAATTGTCATCGTAGGTCATTTGTTTTAAGTTTTGTGTGACATTAAACACCCCGAAGCTTCTTTTTTTGGGATAAATTGTTTACTCTTTGCCAAACTACTTTCTGAAGTGAGATGAATTTTGAGTTCAGTGACCCCATAAAACTCTCTCATCCCAAAGGGTTGTGAAAGCCAAAAGACAATGCCACATGTCGGTGAGCCAGCAGTACACACGACAGTATGTAAGCCCCGCGTAAGCACAAACATGACCGAGATGCTTAATGGGAGCAAAAGTAATGGAGATAAAAATAAGCTTCATGCCAGAGCTGCGCTACAAACTATGAATAGCAGGTCCTTCTCAATTCGGAGACAAGTAGTCTGACACTTCCTGTCTCCTCAGATCCACTGACCTTTCAGTCTAAAACGTCGTTGCCATGCAAAGTTATTGTGCCGTATGTCACAAGAGTCACATTTCAGTGCTTAAATGAACGCTTGGTTGAATTCTCGTCGTGCATCTCAGAGGTGACCATGTGTCTTTGATGCCTTAATGCCGGGTGAATAATCTTGGGTTTTTTTTAACAAGTCATAGTTCTCTGGATGTGAGTCATTTCTATTAAATGACACATTATGCCATTTATTTCACAATTTAGAAGGGCCCCGTGTGTCTTAATAAAAGGTCTCTGATATTCTTTGGTCAAAACTGCATAAAGGATGTAGAATTGCGGTAAACCGAGCTGACTCTGTATGACATGCATCCATTCATTCATCCATCCATCCACAGTCCACCCATTATCTGCCCCACTTATCACAAGTTGGTGAATTTGTGGCTATAATGTATTTACACCCTTAAAACTGCTGCTATTTTTAACCCATTTTGGGTCATTTTAATCCAACAGTGTTCCCTAAAGGTATTCCCTAAAGTTTGGATACGTCGGCAATTGATGGAATGTGGAACTATTGCATTGAGTTCACAAATATTGAAAAGTGCATGAATAAATGTAAATAGGACTGAAGATTTGAGGTAGTGTTCCAATTGGATACAAAAAAAAACAAAGCGCTTTATGGTCTTATTGAAGACCTTAGGACTCCTTCCAGAGAACGCAATGTTTGCATCGCCTCATCCAGACTGCGAATGAATGGTATAGACTGCCAGGGCTCAGTCCTTATCCCCCGTAAATAGCGAAATCTCCGCATAATTGCCGCCCTCCTAAAATGGTTTTGAGTGTGTGTGTGTGTGTGTGTGTGTGTGTGTGTGTGTGTGTGTGTGTGTGTGTGTGTGTGTGTGTGTGGATGGATGCACCAAGGTGCCAGCAAAGCACTTAGCATGGAGATGATCATAAAGCATCAACACCGTGCATCTACTGTAAAATGTACACGATCATGAAGCCGTGGTATATAAAAGCCTTATTCATGAATTAAAATTGTCAACACAAAGACGCCGCCATCAGATGAGGCTCATCAAAAGTATTAGCTAGCATACTCGCATGTCGCATGAAATCACATCTGGGCAAAGAAATATGCGCACAAGCGCTTTCTTTCAAAGCACCTCGACAAATATGCTCATTAGCACCACTGTATTTATAATTAAAACAAATTTCCATAGTATGTCCTCTTTAAGAATTGCACCCCGCCCCCCCATATAACTGTTTTCCAGCCAAATCGGAAGGACGCACGTGCGACTACAGCGGCAGGATCTACCAGAATGGCGAGAGCTTCCGCGTGGGCTGCAAGCACCAGTGTACCTGCCTGGATGGCGCCGTGGGCTGCGCGCCCCTTTGTGACCACAACCTTCCACCGGCGTCGCCATCGTGCCCCTTCCCTCAGCTGGTCAGAATGCCCGGCCGGTGTTGCTTCACCGTGGACTGCCACAAAGACATCTGGCGCCTTCCAAACAAACACAACCCAAAGGTTTGTTTTTTTTTTCATCTTTATAATTATTTGTAGTCTGCTGTACTTCAAAAAAAAAAAAAAGAAAGAAACGATTGGATTGCTGTCATTCCCACGGCAACCCAACCTTGCCAATAATATCGCTCTCTCAACTTGTATGAACGTTGCTGCTAACATTACTTGGGTCTGTTATGTCTGTACTGCACACTGTAATGATAAAATTGTTTCAAAACATTTTTGATAAAATGTTATTTGACACAATGACAACAAATTGCAAAAAGGATCTTTTACTTCTGACACAAATGATTCACAGTTGTGTGAAACGACCGCCATACACACCAACTACTGCAAAGGAGTACCTACTCGATACCAGATATTAAAATGTTTATTTTTTTTTTTTGCCTTAAGTATTTGTGGATGGTATCGGCAGCTTCCATGATATCCGATGCCTTAAAATAAGGCCAGTATCGGCCCGATACTAGATATTGGTATTCACTCATATCAAATAACTACGAGTCAGGTAGGGGTTTTTCCATCTCGCACCATCTCAAAGGCGTTTTTGTGCATTAGATGACCTTTCCGAAACGACTGCAACCCAAACCACAGCGCCGACCCACGCCTCGGCCTCATGAAAACGATCTTCCGGCGACCAATGAGATTGTGCCCCTTCACACGACTGGCTGGGAGGCTGAACGTGGCTACAAATACCTACCTGGTGAGAGAGACAACATCATCTGGCTGATTGCTATGAATGTGCTTTTCATGATGACAATGTTGATCATTGTAGGATTGTGAAAAACCTCAATCAACCATCTCAATATTATAGCCCAACATATTCCAAAAGAAAGTCAAAATGATTTTTTTTTGTTTTTCCACCAGTGACCCGAAATTTTGCTTTGCAGAATCCAGACTCTCACATTGAAAAGTTGTACACTTCTCTCGCTTTCCAAAAAAAATTGCAAACACCGACATGAAACGATCCTTGACTGTACCTAATGTATTGTCCTTCGTTGTTCTTCCTCTGCGTGGTCTCCGGGCAGCGTCACGGCTCATTGCCGCCACCTACTGATCTGAGCCTTCCGCTGCAAGGAAATCGCTGTGAAGTCAAAACACTCTTTTATCTCAAGGCATATTTTTCTGTGATTGTTTTCAGTGTGGGGCAACCAGAAGAAGTGTCACATCCTCACCACCGATTGGTCCCAGTGTTCGCGGAGCTGCGGGACGGGCATCTCCTCCCGCCTCTCGAACAAGAACCCCCAGTGCAAGCTGGAGAGAGAGACCAGACTGTGTACAGTGCGGCCTTGCAGCGCCACGCAGCCTCTTCCGAGCAAGGTAACCTTGAGGGATTATATTTACAGTTGATGTATGTATAATTATCGGCAACGACAGTGAGGATAAAAAAGCTCTTATCGCCGCTTATCTCTCGCCAAGAATTAACCTCCACACCTTATGATAACATGTGACCGCAGAAAATCATACAACCTCTTATCTGTCCTTGTTTGACTTTGAGGGCAAACCCACTTTCTGGCTTTTAGCCTGTTGCCATTGCATAAAAATAAATAAATCCGTCTGGGCACCTCCAAGGTGGAAAAGTCAGGACCAAGATTATTATCGAAAACTAACGAGGAAAAAAAATTTGTTCATGAAACGAAAAAAAAAAGTCCTTTGGAAATTATGATACCCAATACTGAGTGACCTCATTTTTTATTTATCTTGCACTCGACAAATAGGGCAGATAATTTAACCCTTTCATGCGCACTGTAACCTGATACCATGATAAGCTGTCCACTGCAGTAACCTCTGTCCCTGAAAGGGTTAAAAAAAAAAAAAACATCAAAAGTAACTAAAAATCCAGAACTATTCGAACCATGGTCAGGACAAATTGTATCTTCTTCTTCTCCTTTCGGCACATCCCTATTCAGGGGTCGCCACAGCGAGTCAGTAATTTCCATCCGCCCCTGTAAACCGTCCTACCAACTCGCATGGTCGTCTGGGCAAAAGTGTTACGCCGAATGCCATTCCTGACGCAACCCTCCCCATTTCTCCGGGCTTGGGACCGGCACTGGGGAACAGTGCACCCCCAGGGGAGGGCATTGCCCCCCCCGCGGCTGGGTTGTCAGGACAAATTGTATGATTTGTTCAATTTTAGAATCAGGTTATACTTCAGGTTCAGAGGTCCAGGATCCCAAAAAGTTTGAGAACTATTCTGTTTTGTCTCGTTATGTTTTTTTTTTGTGTGTGTGTGTGTTGATGTCCACTCTCGGTGCTAATTATACTGCACAGAGCTGATTTCCTCTGCTGCTGTGTTTGAGTTAATTTTAGTCCATATAAGCAGCCTCCAGCCAGCCACGGCATTCCTGCCAAGCAACTGTCCATAGCTAAGCTCCGTGCGGTGGGTCTATATTAATTCTCCATGTTGGACAAACACCAGGAGCTCTTTGCCATGCTTGCTTAGCTTGAAGACTCTGCTGTCAGGGGCAATGATAGAACAATGTCCATGGCATGTTGGGAGGCTGCTAAATTTGGCTGTTGCTTAAAAAAAAAAAGAAAAATGACATCATCATCTGACTTGTGTATTTTAGTGAAAATGATCTTAACCCTTTCAGGGACACATATTTTTAATAAAAGTGATATATTTTATCTAAATATGGTTAGAAATTAAAACAGTGCTGTAACGTAGTTTTGTCGTTATCCTTCCGATTGCAGAGAGGCAGGAAGTGCTCCGCCATGCAAAAATCCCCGTCGCCCCTCCGCCTGTCCTTTGGCAAGTGCGTCAGCGTGCGCCTCTACCGGCCCAACTTCTGCGGCCAGTGTCGGGACGGACGTTGCTGCTCGCCGCGCCGCACCCGCACCCTGCCAATCGACCTGGCCTGCCCGGATGGCCAGCGCCTGAGAAAGTCGGCCATGTTCATCCAGTCGTGCAAATGCAGCGAGGAGGCCTGCGGCCACCTGAACGACGTGGCCCTGCCGCCGCAGCGCTGGATGCACGGTGACACGTACAAATTCATAGACAAACAGTGATTTTATTTCAGTTTTGATGCGGAGCACGATGACGTGCCAGGTTTGACAGTGGATGGGAGGAAGGGCCCTGGTTGGTGTGTGTGTGTGTGGCCCAGGGTGCCTTTGTTCAGACGTGGGAGCTAAATTAAAGCCCTGATGCAGCCCCGGACACTTCCCTCCTTCACGAGGGATAAGCGTGCTTATTCCGACTTGGATATTTTGAGACCCTCCCGACAGGCCGGCCGCAAGAGGAAATGCTTTGCAAGGCACTTTGAAAACTGACTTTGAACTTC
The DNA here is from genome assembly GCF_001891065.2 of Hippocampus comes. Taxonomy (NCBI): domain Eukaryota; kingdom Metazoa; phylum Chordata; class Actinopteri; order Syngnathiformes; family Syngnathidae; genus Hippocampus; species Hippocampus comes. The sequence goes on along the minus strand of NW_017842060.1, from coordinate 6,945,503 downwards.
AGCGGCAATGCAAAAGGACCTAATATGTTAAGTGGGTTTCACACAATTTTTCTGTGGTGTACAGTGAACCCTGAATTAATTTTTTTTTCAGGTGGTGGGGGGGGGGGGGTTCCCCCC
>NW_017842060.1:6914073-6944791 GCF_001891065.2 Hippocampus comes | reverse complement strand
GTGCGGTGTCGTGCGTGGTCGGGCGCGTGTGTGTGTGTGTGTGTGTGTGTGTGTGTGTGTGTGTGTGTGTGTGTGTGTGTGTGTGTGTGTGTGTGGCCCAGGGTGCCTTTGTTCAGACGTGGGAGCTAAATTAAAGCCCTGATGCAGCCCCGGACACTTCCCTCCTTCACGAGGGATAAGCGTGCTTATTCCGACTTGGATATTTTGAGACCCTCCCGACAGGCCGCAAGAGGAAATGCTTTGCAAGGCACTTTGAAAACTGACTTTGAACTTCAGCGGCAATGCAAAAGGACCTAATATGTTAAGTGGGTTTCACACAATTTTTCTGTGGTGTACAGTGAACCCTGAATTAATTTTTTTTTCAGGTGGTGGGGGGGGGGGCTTCCCCTCTTCTTGAAAAACTCACTTGGAATGCTGCAAAAATAGTTCTTTGCCATCTTGTAACATTTAAATCTTGGTGGGCGGGTGTCAACTATTTGCGGATTGTGGCTATTCGCGACAGGGTTTGGTCTCCACCCCCCACAAAAAGCAAGGGTTCACTGTACAGCGATGCCCTGAGATAGACAGCCAGGGTACTCCACGGTACTCAGTCATATACTCTATTTTCTGTGTTGAATGACTATTAGTGTCGTACTGATGGGCTCAGAGAGGAGCTGAGACAGCTGATCATTTAGAACGAAAGTTATGGATTTGCCATTGTAAATATGAAACAGGATTAACATTTGATTGTTGGCATTGTCTATTTTTTAGCAGCTCGGCGAGTCAGCTCTTATCACACCACATTCCACAAGATAGTGTTCAGGATAACCTTTGCTGACTTGGATTGCAGAAAAGCACAAATGTATCCAAATTGTATGCATGCAACCCATTTGAGCCACAAACAGTCTTTTGACATTATATCCTGTAATGCATCACAAACCCTTAAGATATTCTTTATTTACAACCAGCAAAAGAACGCTCAAGTTCTTTGTTTTGGTGGGGGGAGTTTGCACTTGTTTGACAAGCTGTCATGTTGACACACAGCACTGACGCCACTCCACATTGGTGTGTTTGTAAAAATAGTTAAAAGTATTTTTTTTTTTTTGGTTCACAATCTGATAAATGTTCAATAAACTGAGTCTAATATTTGTCTATTTCTATTTTCACTTCTTCTGTGACAGTATTTATGCAGCGTGATGGATGAGCATGAATGTTTTGAGAGCTTCATAAAGATGAAGTGTTTTAAAAATTAAGCCTCGAAAGCAAAATAGTAACTTAATGAAATGCCTCCCTCTGTTGTAGAGGGTCAGTTACTACAGTAACAACTGATGGGTAAGCTTTGCCCTATTTTAGTTTTTATAAAAACTTAAAGGTGGCATACTACATTTATGAAAGAACAATTAAATGATTTATAAGCATTTGCAGGTCAAATGTTTCGAGATCAATCACGTTCCCCCCCTCCTTTTTTCCTTGTGTGTGGGCAGACAAATGGCATCACTGTAGCAAACTAAGGTATAAAATGTTTATTTCCTCAACCAAGCAACAGTGCTTAAAAAGAAAAACACTAAAACGAGCAACATGTTAAAATAAAAAAATATTAAACTTCCCAACATGTAGTGGCACGGGGACATTGCCTGTTTTCCTTAAGGAGGAAAAAAAAAAAAACGAGGGTCACACATCACTGGAAACTTCAGATTCATCTGGACTGTTCAACTGGAGTAAAAAAGAGAAAAGGAAGCAGAGTACAAAATTAAACATAAAAATTGTGAATCCTATCTACAAACCACTGGTGTCTTACTAATATTTCAATTGCAATCTCAAAATGAGGCTTTATAGACCAAGTAGTAGGTCCATTTTGTTTTTTTGCCCTTCAGTGGCTAAAATTGGGGCAGGTGTGTTACATCAGTAAAGAATTAGTCACCCTCCTCATTGCTGAGAAGACGGATGATGCAATCAAGCAGAGAACTCACTGTAAGTGGAGATATCAATCTCCTCTGGCAACTCAGCCACATTGACCTCGAAGCGGTCTTGGACCTCGTTCAGGGTCTTGGCGTCAGTCTCGTCGGACACGAAACTGATGGCCAGGCCTTTGGTGCCAAACCTGCCAGCGCGAGCCACCTGGTAGGAAGGGGACAAGAAAAAGGTGAGTGGGATTTGTGGCAGCAAGTCACACGCTGAGGGGTTTTACTGCAGCGCAACTGACTCTGTGCAGGTACGAGTCGGAATCCTCGGGCATGTCGTAGTTGAAGACAATGTTGACCCGCTCGATGTCCATGCCTCGGCCGAACAGGTTGGTGGCTACCAAAATCCGCCGCTGGAAGTCTTTGAACTGCTGGTACCGGGACAACCTGCAATAGCAGATGCAAAGAGCGACTTTTTTCGTATGGGGAACCTCAGGGATCCATTTTTGGGACCTTATTGTTCAGCCTTTATATACACTCCTGATTATATTCTGCAGCATTTTTATCTGTTGCTTAAAGGATTATATGTAAATATAAGCGGCATAGAAAAACGACTGATGGAAATGGTGTTTCCCCATATGTTAGCATTAGCAATGTGCTAGCAGACTAAAGGCGTGCGTGTTTCCATTCTTTTGACGTCTTAATATTTTAAATGCTTATTAAGGATTGTGTTCATATTCATGTTCCTTGTTCCTAAAATAGGGAATTAGCTGAACAAGCTCCCACCTCTGCTCCTGGCCCATGCCGCCATGGATGGCAATGGCCGGGAAGTTCTGCTCCACCAGAAGCTGGGACAGCGCCACACAGCGATGCACCGACTTCACAAATATCACCACCTGACGAGACCAAGTCACGCCACGACAGTAAGGATTTTTTTTCCCCCCCTCCCCAAACCATTTCGTCTCATTGCTCTGCATGTTAAGAACTCCATACTTGGTTGAATTCGAGCACGTCGAGCAAGTCGAAGAGCTTTCGGTTCTTCTCGCTGTCTTTCAACTTGCAGTAGTACTGCTGCAGGCCGTGAAGGGTCAGCTTGGTCTCGTCGTCCACAAACACCTCCATGGGCTGCACCATGAGATTAAATTAGTCTTGCATACCGTTACAGGTAACGTCCTTTTAGCATGCGTACATGTTGTCTTGTGCGGCATTAGAGCTAGGGAGTAATGCTGACCCTAACTTTGCCACTCAAGTGCATCACTTTAGCCCTCTGATATGGTCACTTATGGCACTGACAGCCACAAGTGAGCAAAGCTAAAGGGACACACTGCCGAAGAGTCGGCAAGTTTCATTTCAGCTTGTGAGGATAAAAAAAAAAAACTGTACTGAGATTTCTACGTACAGTAGAGCATGTCTCCAGGGTTGGACTTAAGAGTTTTCTGCTGTAAGAGCAGCGTTGTGTTTAAAGCTTACCTCTAAGATTAAAAGTGCATTTCAGCAAAATCTGTTTGTTTTTCACTGCCGTACTTGACAACTTACATCCTGCATGAACTTGCGGCACACCGGGCGGATCTCCTTGCTTAGCGTGGCGCTGAACATCATGACTTGCTTCTCGTGGGGAGTCAGCCGGAAGATCTCCTGGATGTCATGTCTCATGTCTGCGAAGGGACATGCAGCCACATTGAGATCATTCCGACGGCCTGTTCAAATGAATCTCCGGTCGTGGCAGCGATAAGTTAACTTAAGTTAAATAAGATAACACGCGACGACAGCTGAAATAGCTGCATTTAGACCATATGAAAAAATGTTTCGTTTTAAATGGGTTTAGCCCTCCAACATGCTTGTACCTCTGGCTGAGGCAATCAAATAGTTATAATGGCGTATTCTACCAATTATTTAATCGCATAAAAATTCATTTTGCATTATCAAACAATATCACACATGAGGTGGAGAGATTTTTTCCCTATGGTAAAGACAAAACAATAAATAAATCTATTACGCTTTCTGGTTCCGGTCGTGTCCCATCACTTACCCAGCTGCTCCAGCATCTTGTCACACTCATCGAGCACAAAGTGCTTGATGTTCTTCACGCTGAGGCTCTTGTTGCGGATGAGCGCCAGGGTGCGACCGGGCGTGCCCACCACGATGTGCGGGCAGCTCTGCCGCAGGACGTCCTCGTCCTTCTTGATGGCCAAGCCGCCGAAGAAGACCGACACTTTGACGTTGGACATGTACTTGGAGAAGCGCTCATACTCTTTGCTGATCTGGAAGGCCAGCTCTCGAGTGTGGCACATGACCAGGACGGACACCTGGAATGTAAGAGAGAAAAACACACACACACACACACACACACACACACACACACACAATTGGTTCACTTGAAATAGGAACACTTCAAATGCCACATATTTCGAAACTATACTGAAATTTTTAAGGCTTAAAAAAAAAGTTACTGGACAATGCAAAGGCCATTTCATGTGCAAGTGTGTGCAATTCCTTTGTTGTGTCATGACCAATGAAGCATAGAAAAGGCCTGAAGCTGCTTTGGATTCATTCAAAGCAGGAGTATTTGTTATTTGCATTCAGCCACCATCATTATTTATTAACGTTCATTGACGACGAGTTTTGATTTTTTTCCGCGGGTTTATGTACGGTGACATTGCGATTCAGACTTCCAGCTGGTGGCAGCGATGTGGCATCAGACTGAAAAGTGAAAGCTTCTGACCAATCAAATCAAGATGCGTTTGACATTGCATGCAGTCTGCTGCAGATGACAAATGATAATAGGCACTATAATAGAAAAGTGACACATATTAAACAAAAATCAACTCCTGTACTGTATTGTTGGTGGGATAAAAGGTGAACTTACTTGACCATCCACGGGTTCAATCTGCTGCAGGGTGGCAAGCACAAACACAGCAGTCTTTCCCATACCGGACTTGGCTTGACACAGAATGTCCATGCCCAGGATGGCCTGAGGGATACACTCATGCTGGACTGAAAAGACGAACAAATGCTTGGTAAAGAGCCTGGAAAAAAAATTCCCGATTTTTGACGGAATTAAGACTTGACCGAAAAACATTGTTCACAATCATATTGTAGAGTGTATCCACCGCTGCCATTCACCTTCGGATGGATGCTCAAAACCACAGTCAATGATGGCACGTAGGAGCTCGGGCTTTAGGAGGAAATCTCGGAACCCAGAGCTGTGGATGGATACGTACGACCCCTTCACGGCCTTTTTGTTTGCCGGGGTCGAACTCTCCAATGTTCCTTGGGGCTCCTCTTCCTCTTCATAGTCCAGAAGTTCATTATCAACATCAGGTTCAGTCATCTGTGAGGCAGTCAAAAAATAACCAGGATCAACTCTGCATGCATTGTTTATTTTAGAGCATTGTGACCGTCTCTATCGTAGTTCATATTATGGTCTTGTTCAAAAAGGCCTTTATACAACGCTAAAGTACACCCAGGTTCTCCCTAAGTGATGTGGTCTTCCTTCCTTAAAATGTTCTAACTCTGCTAAATTGGGATTCTCGTCATTAATTTAGAGAATGTGAATCACGACGAAAGTGTGTGTGTGTGAAAAGATTGTGGTGGGTTTCGAAGGGAACCAATCTCTGGCCGCAGTGTGTCCTCCAGGAGAAAAATATTACATCATTCCTGTTGTATTTGTCGAGCAATTTTTTTTACCTTTGTTTATTAGAACATATTTCATGTGTTTAATATACTAATATCTGCCTTTACATTAGTCGGTCCATTACACGAACAGCTGGTAAATTCGCAACAGGCGTCGAAACCGAGCAGGCCGCATCAATCGTACACGTACGTTTCGAATCAAATGATTATCATACGTCTCTATTTTAAATAAATGTCATTATTAGGCTTAATCACGACCACGGATTCCCTAGCGTGAAACGACGCACAGCGTGCTCAAAGGAGCGGTTTTTCCCTCGTTCATTGCAGCGCGTTTCCAGGCTAGCAGCTAAAAGCGAAGCACGACTTTAATTAATCAGCAGCGTATGCAAAAAATCATCGAGGCTGCTTTGATTTCACGTTTTGTATGTTTTAAAACGGATCAATTGTTCACACTATGGTGCTACCAAAAATACGATTTCGGTCGAAGACCTCGAGTGAGCGTTAACGCGGTTAGCTTGTCTCGCTTAGCCTACTAGCAAGAGCGCAACCATCAATTGCGGCCTACTTTATAAATACACAACAATTAAATTACCAACGAGTAAATGGAACCAGGCGATGCCTGTGTTCGGGCTTGTGTAGTGACTCGTATGTGTGGACATATTTAACGCCTGTAGATTACCTTCCAAGATCTTTATTCTTTGTTTGTCCCGCCGACGTCGATGAAATGACTCTGCAAGCTAGCAAGTATTCACGGCACAGTGAGCGGCACGCATCCGCGGTGCATTCATGTACCCAACGGAAACGACAGGGATCGAGGGACCTCCTTACTGTGTTATAAGCAATGAAACAAATGCAAGAGTCCAGGTAATTTGATGTTTCAATTTTACAAATATTATTTTGTATTAAAATTAGTTTTATGTCACAATTAATGCGTCTAGTAGTTCATCACAAAAAAGATTATCAGTAGAAAATGTACGAAAAATCCTGAAGTTATCATTCGTGGACGTCTAGCTGTTCAGAGGGAACAGCCGCGTGTTAATGCCACAAGATGGTGGCAAAGCATTTGAAACGGAGATAATTTTTAAGGTGTTTTCCTCCTGTGTCAGACTCGTAACCACCGATGTGAACACTCGCTAGCAAGCAGTACCAGACAACATTCACAGTTACTTAGGCGGCAAGGTGCCTCACAGTCAAGACGTCCAGAGTTCGGTTCAGAGCGTGTGGATTTCTCCCCGTGCCTGTGTCTTTCTACGGGTAGTCCAATTTCCTTCCACATTCCCAAAACATGCATGGCATAATAAAATATTTTTTGCTTGTTAGAGGTCAGAAAAGTCAGACTTCTCACTTTTCGGGAACTCAGCAATAGACCTTGCCCCCGCCCCCTGAGAACACCCGTAGAACACCGGTTATCTCCAAGAATGAAAAGCATTGCAAAACACTGAAAGTATGTTAAACGGATTCGTAAACAGTTGTGGCATTGGCTCAATTTATGATCTTGCAGTGGTCCATGTTACATGATCTTTTAATCCACTGTATGTTATGTATGCACGTACGAATGTCTGTATGTATGTATGTATGTATGTGTGTATGTATGTATGTATGTACATACGTGTGCACGTATGTACATAAGTACGCACGTCTATCTATCTATCTATCTATCTATCATCTATCTATGCATGTATGTCTGTACATAGGTACGCGCATCTAATCCTACTATGTCCATGTTTCTATATGTCCATGTTTCTATCTATCTATCTATCTATCTATCTATCTATCTATCTATCTATCTATCTATCTATCTATCTAAATTGCCCTTAATTCCTCTGCGTGAACCTCTGTGCAACACCTGCAAACCCCGCCTTTCGTCATAATAAATATCGACGGTGATTGGTTGTTGTAACCCTTCTTCTACGCAAGAGGCTGTAGTTTCAGAAGGTGATTGGCCGGCGAGTTGTCAATCATTTGCCGTTGTCCGCGCCGATTGGCTCGTTCCTCCTTCCCGAAGGCTGCCGAACGCCAGCCACCCTCGATGATTTCCTCATCGTGATTGATGCTGCCGTTTGCGCCGATTCCCCTGTTGAGTCGGCGTTGCAGTCATGTTTATTTCCGCTGATTCCAAACTAAAAATATATAAACGTTAACACACTGCTGGCATCTTTGATTGGGCTGACTCGATCACAGCTGTCGGGGCTGGCATCGCCGGGAGGGATGGCACTGCGTTGGACGCTATCCGAGTGTGTGTTTGTCTTCGACGGTCTAATAAATGAGGATTTTAATTAGCCGATAACACGAGCGGTGTTGATATTTAGGCGTTCCTGTCGTGGGTGAGACTGAATCTGCACTGTCGCGGAATGGAAAAACGCGTCTGGTAAGTACTGCACTTATGTTTTCTGTTTTCATTCATTTAGCTTGGTGACAGTGTTGTTGCGAGACCACCTTGGCAGTTCTTGTCAAATTGCACTGCTAAAGTACAACAGAGGCCCACCTAGCTCAAACATCGATGAATGTCGTCATAAATGTTCAAATGTTCCACTCTTCCTCGCTGCATCAGCTACATTCCGTCACATGTCCTCTCAAACAAGACGCCGACGTTCATATTTATTAGCACCCCCCCCCCCGTTTTTTTTGCATTATTCTTGCTTTATTTGCATGGGGAAAAATAATGTCGGATGGCCATGTTGTGTTGTCCTGCTCTCGTTTTTTTATGTTGTTACACAACCACGCTGCTGTCGTGGGAAGCCGGTGGTATCTGCACTCCCTCCCGGGAGGAGATGTGTCATTTAAAACCGCAGATGTTAATTCCGCCTCAGCCGTGGATTGACTGCACACAGCGTGCTGGCCTGTTCGGGTATCCTAGTTACAAAGCAGACCAGCTCTGATATCACCGGAGATGAGCTGTCATGTTGGTGACTAGTCTGTTATGGAAATTGTGTTGGACGAAGCATTAGTGGAACTCATGCTCCTCTTTATTAAATAGCTGACTAGTATTTTATGACTGGAAAAAAGAGAGAGTCATTTCAGGGACTCGTTCATTTGTCTTAAGTAAATGACATGTGGTACCGGACAAATGATTGGAACACAGCGGTTTGTAGAGGAAGAGCCACTATTTGGGGAAATATAACTAGCTTGCAGTTATACTTTGGGCAAAACATTGCTATGAGTTGTTTCTTCCTCTTTTTAGTTTTCAGGTGCAGTCATCAGAATGTACAGCATGGCCTCTGAAAGAGCCTACAACGTTTTAAAATTCCAAATGTATGTTTTCTTTTTTTTTTTAGGTTTTTTTTTTTGCAATATGTTCCACGTGCCTCTACTGGTCTAAGCACACATGACATACAGTGGACCACCGCATGCACGCAGTTGGGTACTCGCCTATTCGCAGATATTTTTTGAAATATACCGGTACTTTTTTCCCATTTCTTCCCCAGTTTTTCGTGGAAAACAAAGGATGTTTATCAGCGTTTTTTGGGGGGCGCGGGGGGATAATTTTTATATGTAAAATTAATGCGTATCAGACTGGTCTAAGCACACATGACATACAGTGGACCACCCCATGCACGCAGTTGGGTACTCGCCGATTCACTTATTCGCGGATATTTTTTGAAATATACCGGTACTTTTTTCCCCATTTCTTCCCCAGTTTTTCGTGGAAAACAAAGGACGTTTATCAGCGTTTTTTGGGGGGGGCGGGGGGATAATTTTATATGTAAAATTAATGCGTATCAACGGTTGTAAATTATAAGCATATTTTCACAATCCCCCACGAATAGTTGGGCCCAGCTGAGTTAGTCAAGGTCCCCGGAGGGAAATTGCTGCTGTGTATCCTCACCTGGAAAACTTTGGAAATCACTTATCCAGTTGACACATGACTACTTTAAATAGCTCTGCTTCAAGGGTTTGCTCACCAAGCCATTGATCATCGTCTGTTGGATGTAGTCTTGAACCTCCCACTGATGAATACAGTGAGTTGATTCTCAGAATTATCTTAAATCCCTGAAACATGCAAACGGCAAATCACACGTTTGGATCCCGAGGGGAAACTAATCTCTTTCTCACTTCCTGGTGATCTTGTTTATTTGTTGTTTTAAGCACTTCAAGTCTTTTTGATCTGATCTCATGGGCACAGACCCAAAGACAAAGTACACTTGTGACTCACCCCTTTAGCTCCTTCAATTCAGTACTTGCCTTGACCATGGATGGCCTCATAATGCAGCTATGTGGGAGTTAGAAAGTCATTGGGATCAGCAATCCGAATATTGTCCGCACAGCAATCCGAATATTGTCCATTTGTGCGACCGAGAAAATGTTGTGTATTTAAAGCTGGGTACAAACTGTATGAAATTAGCCTCCAGTCTAAACACGAGGATGATTTCAGCTCATTCTACTCTGGAAAAGCTTTGCAAGCATGTGATGACACTGAGGAGAGATGATTAAAGGTTAACAGATTGTTGAGAAGAGATGATTAAATGTTCACAGATTGTTTTCATGTCAAGAAGGAAAGGCACTGATTTAGTGGTGGGCAAGGTAAAACTGTCATGAAAAGACGATTTTGACAGACAAGATTCAATCTAACGAAACCGTTTTTTTTTTTTCTTCAAATGATCTGCTCAATTACATTAATCATACTTTTGTTGGCGTTTATTTATTAAAACAAAGTCACACTGAGTGACACCGCTCACAGTCTTTGCTTTTATACAAAAATGAATAGATGCGTGGCTATACAGTGTGTGTGTTTTTCTTTGATCACATTTTTTTTTCAGTGGATGTAGGAAAGTAACGTGAATAGTAGTCATGTAAAAAAAAATGTTATTCTCAGTGGAGAGCAATCGCTCGATGGATTAACACCCGTGCATGCAAAAAGGCCTTTACTCTCGAAATTAATACAATACTGGCACTGAAACAGGAGTTCAGTACATTCAAAGGGTGATTAATACATAAAAATAGAGAATTATTTTTGCCTGAAATCGGTCAAGGAAATTCCCGCCTCTTATTCCGTAAAAACGGTTTGAACTGTTTTACTATGTCAAAATGCGGTACGGGACACAGACTCATTTTCTTGAGTGTAGTTTTATTTTTCAAGCCACAAATAGAAACTTTGATCCAAAGAGCAGGCCACCCTGACTGGCTGGAGGCTTCCCGGTGTCGTGGTTCTTGAGCGCGGTGATGCTGCACTTCATCTCCTTTTTGCTGGCACAGAGCAGCTTGCTGAACTGCCCCCCCCCCCCCAAAAGCGGCAGCTCGATCTCGAAATGATTCGTCTTGTACTCCACCTTATTGTTCCCGCAGGCTAGCACTTTTGTAACTGGATCCGACGAGTCCCGTAGACTGTACACTGACCGAATTGTGCTGTGCTGTTCACTGCCTTCTTGGAGTCGTACCGATATGTAAACGCTGTCCAAATAATGAGGTGGGAATCAAAATATGGCTGTGTAAATGTTTGCCGGTCACGGCAGTTCAACTCACTCTGAAATGATTTCATCTTGTTGGTTCACGTTTATTCATTGCCGATTTGAAGTTGCCTGCTGGCGTCACCACTGATTCAAAAGGTCAACTGACTGAACACCCGGGAGGAAACATTAAATACAGCTATGGTTTGATCGCCCAATGTCATAGTCCAGGTATTGTTTTGAAATAGTTCGGAGAGGAGGATTTACTCATTGGGAGTATGTTTCACGTCATGAAGCGAAGAGAAATGTTTAGATGAGATATCGTATTTTTTTTCAGATGAGAAGTCGCTCCGGTGTAACAGGTCACACCAGTCAAAAAAACGCACCATGAAAAAGGAAAAAAAAAGATAAATGGCATTTTTGGGGGGGGATTCATTTTACAAAAAAAACCCTAAAACAACAAAACAGAGAACAAGAACATTAGAGTTTGGACTCACACCCCAAATCCCCATTCTCTAATTGCCTTGATGGCAGCGAATGAGATCTGGATGGATTTGAAATTTCTCGTTCTCACTTGGGAACTTTTGCCAACCAGAAGCTTAATTGCACTGAATTTTGTGACAAGCTAAAGTTGTTGCCAGGACACAAGCATTGCTTGTCCCTTTCTTAATATATCCAGTGTGGGAACTTGGTAGCTACAAAAAAAATGGGTCCGTGACCTACATCTGGGTCTCGACTCACCAGATGACAACCGCCGTTCTAAGTGATTGTGTACTGGTTGCCTTCATACAGATTTTTTTTTCTTCCCTTTCATGGATAACATAACCTTTATTAGTTCCACGCAGGGGAAATTTGCACGTTTACGTTTCAGGAAACGGTTCAGGACATGAAGGATTTTGTGTTTGGAACATAGTGGTATTATTATTATTTTATTGGAAAACAGCTAATGTGAAGGAGATCAAGAGTGCTAGTGCCCCAGGCAGCTCGCCAGATGGGCTTTTTGAGAAGCTTCTCTCTACCAAGGGCAAAGAATTTGTAAATCAGGCGGGCACATTCTGCACTGAAATGTGCATGCAGAGCACCGGGACAAAGGCACTCTGCCGGATAATGGCGCACAACCAGTCACACATGACAGTATAGGGACGTACAAGCTACACGATAATCATGGGCTGAGACTGATGAGTCACCTATTAACCGACTTGTCGGGACGACGGCAACACAACTTGTCTGGGCGGGTTTGGTTTGGGTTTACATTTGAGTCATCACGCAGTCATACGCGGTCATGCTCGCAACATCTGGGCTCGCCTCACTTTGTCTGAGGCCTTCACAGTGTCCTTCAAACAACAAAGTGCATCAGCAGCAACGTATCGCTCCGCTGCCGTCATGCATGATTGACACATTTCACACTCCGGCCCCCGACAATGAACAGTCCTTGTTGTTGCTGAGATGTCTCTGAAGGGTCACGCCGCTTGTCTGACAAAAGCAGACTGTATTCTAAATGTAGCGCCTTTTATCGTTATCTTGACTCCTGTTTCAAGGTATCCACTCTCATTTCCTGTTTCGGAGCATGTTTGTTTCAGTGTCGCATTGAGTCCTGCTTCGGTGAACCACTCATCTTGTCTACCCCGATTAGAAAGCTAACGCTGCGGCTCTGGTTTAGAAGCTAGGCTATGTCTGTCATGAGAAGTTGTTATACCGTGTTCATATGATGTACATTTTGATGTATTCTTAACCGAGAAACTCTGTAGCACCCGGATACTGTTTCTTGCTCCAAAAGTAATTGGTCTCATTGGCTTGTTAATGGCTCTTTTGATTGGGCTGGCCGCGACGCATGAATGCGTCCCTTGTCTCTTCCCCGAGCGCTGTTTTCTGTGTTGACGCTGTCGGTGCACTCCTGTCCTCGCTGTGTTTGTGCTTTGCTTGTTTTGTTTGTGCACTTTGGTGTCATGCTGGGTTGTGTCCTCGAATTTTTCTCAAAATGCATCAAGAGCCTTTTAAAACAGTGGTCTCGACATATTTGTGACGAGACATTGACTTGTCAGGATTGTCTTTGACACTGCCATGGACTTGTGTTCATAGTCCATTTGTTACTGTTGAGAGTTGTAGGCGATGCTCATACAAATGATCTGGCATCGAGTTCAAAATACAATGGAACATGAGCCATTCTGGGATACCGGTCCCCATTCCATTCCATTGTTATTCTTGTTTTGAATGAGACACACTTACTGGTGCTCAATGGCAACATGCGCTCCACTCATACCTGGCTGACTATTTGTTAAATTTAACTCGAGGCTAAATGTGCAGAGGAAAAAAAAAATAAAGCCGTATTTATTTTGGTTTGTGCAGTCGTATTTGAATCGTCATCACAAATTTGGCTGCTACACGTGAATTAATCCTGATCTATTTTTTTTTTCCCCAAGATGGCGCCCAGTAGGCAGCCGTCGGCAAGTGCTCTTCAAGAGCCTTGCTCTTTTTGTCGTTATTTTGTTGGTTTTGTCTTTTGTTTTGTCACATGATGTTTGTTGTTTCGTTGTGTGGAGCTGATGTGGAGTGTTTTCAGCGTTTTTTTTTTTTGGCCACGACATTTGTCAAAGGAGAAGAATATGTGCTTGGTGGTTGCGCCTTCTTGGCAGCACGCCTGTCCCAGCACTGATTTTGCTTGGGAGGAATGTCGGCGCCATTTGACTGTCGGTGCTGGACAGCCCCCGGGGTGCTTGTGTTTTTTGCGCCTGTAATGGGCAGCATTTTTCACAGGCCCGTTTTGTTCAATGGAGATGTCGGCGCTGTTGGACAGTCTGCGTTGGGGCGGCTGGATGGATGGCTGCTGACGTTGAGGATGAGGAGAGAGGAGCGTCGGCGCGGAGCGCAGATGCGTATTTGGAACTGAGAGTCGCCGCTTGGAATTGAAATGGATTTACATGGGACAGGAGAAGTGAACCAATCTCTTTTTTTCGTCAATGGATGCTACAGCTTCTTGTTGACTTTGAAACTTAGCTTGTAGCCGACGTGTGCACATTTTGAGCATGACGTCTCTGATCCGCTGGTGAAAGGACACTTTGAGTCTCTCCTCTTTCATCTCAAACTGCTTTAAACAACAAAGCGTGTGAGGGAAAAGTGGTTAGGATTGCACGACTGTCCGTGTTTTATGTTGTGTTTTGTTTCTTATTTTACTTTATGTTGACTGTTAAGCGCTTTGTTGCAGCTGTTGTGAAAGCACTATGTAAATCAGGATGTATTATATTGATTGATGGTGATACAGTGGCAAGGAAGAGACAACAGGAAGCTTAGCCGCAGGTAGAGGAAATGAGGATGTTGAGGCTTTCTTTAGGAGTTATGTTTGAAAAATGAATTCATTAATTAGAGGATGTATGACTGGCAAAAGTAGCACAGTTAGTCACGCTGTGTCTTTTAACCCTTTCGAGGACAGCCGTCACTACAGTGGACATTTTATCATGGCGTCAGGTTGCAGGTTATCATTATTGGTGTATGAAAGGGTTAAACACATCACTGGTTGCAGTGAGGGGGATATATATATATTTTTTTTTCAATTAAACACAATGGATCAATTTAAGGAGCCGCGTCTCAAAGACTGATGGTGTGTTTGTGGGTCGTCTTCAGATAAAGGCAGGCATGAAGGATTGTTTTTCTCTGGTATGTGTGAAATGATCACAAGGGCCTTTTTATAGCCAATGCATGCATGTGTTAAAAAAAAAAAATGGATGTAACAATGGAGAATTAAAGGAAGAAGAAACGCCGTGCGCTGAACTTGGTTAACATGAGCAAAATGAATGTTGTGCTCAGGGTACAAATGCCTTAAATAACCTGAAAATAAATAACTGGTGCGCGGTGGAGCACAAAAACACTCGTGGTGTTTTAACATTCATTAAACAAGTCATGGAAACAATGATGTAATCGTCTTGGAAGTCCCAAACGGTTCTTCATGTTCCATTAACTCGAAATGTTTGGTTTGAGTGTGAAATGAGCTTCCATTAATAACTTGACTGAAGTCCTCGGCTGTGAACTCTCTCAACTCGTATTCTTGCAGCTTTTCTTTGTGCACGTTATTCGGGCCTTTGCAAAACACCATCGCGAATTTCAGAATTCAGAAAGTTGTTTTAACTGCAGTGTGACAACTCGAGAAAAAGCCACGTTGGTGCTGAGTCACACAAACATCATTGCTGTTATTTCATCTTTGGGGGCGTCTGGAGCAGTGCGTCTGGTATACGCTAATGTTTACTTTTTTAGATTCAAATGAGCATCCGACGGTTTATCCTTGGATCAAAGAGGCCTTGGCCCAACTGTGGAAGGAGGCGGGTTGTTTATATACATTTAAATATCCATAAAGAAAATGACAAATTGAAATACTGAATAAGTTTCAAATATTTGTGCCCTATTTTATTTTATTTTTTGAATAAACTCGATCGCAGGCATTTATTTCGGGTCGGGTCTCTCATTGGAGGAGTATTGGCAATTGATTATTTATTCAGAACGGCAATGCGGTGACATCAAAACTTGTTGAAAACCTTCAAGAAAATCTCGCCATCCCTCTGTGCCAGGTTTGAAGACCTCTGATCCTATTGGCTCTTCGGTCAGTCAGCTGACATCCTGAGGAAGGAGAAACCAGCGGCAGACGAGGAGTTTACACTTGCGCCGCTTCCCTGCTCGGCAACAAGCGTCATGTCTCTAGCCAGCAGCAGCCCAGAGCGAGAGGGCTCCGGCCTGGCTCCCACACACCTCGACTGCTCCTCTTCCCCTCCTGGTTTGGATCCAGATCCCCTGTCGACGGGCAGTCCGGTCCTCAGCCCGGACTCCTCTTCCCATGATGCGGCGCTGTCAGCGCCCGCAATTTCTCCGGCAGACTCCGAGAACCTCAGTCCAGATGAACTGGAGCTGCTGGCTAAACTGGAGGAACAGAACAGGTGACAGGGCACATTGGTTGAATGATTTACAGTCCAAAGAATAGCAATCAGTAAATAAAAGTATTGTTCAAAACGTTTTGCTTTTTTTTTTTTTCTCAAATTTACTTGAGTGTTTTGTTATTTCTTTCAGTGTACCCCTTATATTCCTTAGTAAATGTGTCGTCCCACCACCCAACTACGTATTGCTTCCTATCCTTACTAATATTGTACTGGACTATTACTCCAAGGTTACTGGAGGCCGATTCAAAGTCCATGCGCTCCATGACGGGCTCACGGCGCAACAGCGGCTCTTCGCTGGTGTCGAGCTCCTCGGCCTCCTCGAATCTGTCCCACCTGGAGGAGGACACCTGGATCCTCTGGGGCCGCATTGTCAACGAATGGGAAGAGTGGAGACGCAAGAAGGACAAGCTCCTCAAGGTGAATTGCAGGTTGAGCTAATTCCCGCTGACTGCCTGATATTCAGCCACCTTTCTTTTGCCTTTAATCAACGAGCAACTCAAGTGTTCTCTGAGTGTACTACTACAGCAGGAAGCCAAAGGAAATGGGGACCTTTCTAAGGACAGGTGGAGTCAAGCAATTCCTACAAATCTTATTGATTTTTTTTTTTCCGAGTATACCGCAAAGCAACCAGCCCCCTCGCTTCAGTGATCTACACAAAAATTAAGTGATTTGTATTGCATTGATCTTAATCTAGAGGAGACGCGTATCATCTAAGGCAGCGATCCCCAACCCCTGAGCCGCGGACCGGTACCGGTCCGTGGGTCATTTGGTACTGGGCCGCACAGAAAGAATCAATACAATACAATACAATACAACACATCCTGATTTATATAGCGTTTTCACAACAGCTGCAGCTGTAACAAAGCGCTTAACAAAACAGTTAACATAAAAGTATGTTGTATAAAGCAGTTTGAGATGAGAGAGGAGAGAATCAAAGTGTCCTTTCACTAGTGGATCAGAGACGTCATGCTCAAAATGGGGCACACGTCGGCTACAAGCTAAGTTTCAAAGCCAACAAGAAGCTGTAGCTTGGTTCACTTCTCCTATCCTATGTAAATCAATTTCAATTCCAAGCCGTTAAAAGAAAGAACTTACGTTCATCTGAAAGATGTTTTATTTTGAAAAATCACCAAATTCTCTGTTACATCCGTCTACAATGTGTCACTCTTGACGCAGGTCAAGGCGCACTTCTCTGTCACGTGACAGGTTACCTCTAAAATGAAACCCGGGAGATAGCAAAATGAGTTAAAAAGAAACGTCTTTGGGCAGGGGGAAAAAGCCCAGCCAGGAGACAGAAGAGGAGCCTACGGCTTTCAAGCAAAAGAAGGCAACATTTAATACAGTATTAGGATTTCCTACTAAAAATATGGATTTATGTCAACGGGAGATTCCTACGCACCAAGCCCACTCTGCATAACATGCGGCGATGGTGCGTCGTATTTTTCATGAACTTTGTATTTGCGGTGTATCTTGTTTTGAAGGCACATTTAAACGTCGCGACCAGAGAGTGTTGCGGTCAGATAGGACGTTCTCGTGTCATGATTCGTGTTTATTATTATGTTTCAAATATCATATTATTTTGTCGTATTTATCCGTCACACGAAAATATTGTCTGACATTAAACCGGTCCATGGGGCAAAAAAGGTTGGGGACCGCTGATATAAGGGAACAAAGCTGAGATACTAGATGATGATCTACAGTATAAATGCACAAAAGTAGCCTCTCGGTCGCACTGGCCTTCGTGTGTGCTGCGCTGCAAATAGGGGAAACCTCCGATGGCAAGATGGATGAGAGAAGGGACAGCTAAGTGAGTCAAGATGAAATCAGAGCGGAAAAATAAGCAAGGAGTCGTTTAAGTGCATGAAACAAGGACAAAACATGGCACTGACAATGACATGATATGGTCTCACAGCTCCTTGAAAAAAACATGGCTCCTGAAAAGGGATATTGATTCAAACATGATAAGAAGGCTGGTGATTGTGTTAAAATAATAGTTGAGTCACTTTATTGACCAAACGCTAGCAAAATAAACATCTAACGAACATGCCTAGATGTGCCACAACTGGTGCCCTGCCACTCAGCACACCAGATGGGCTAAAGGTTAGCTAGTTAACAGCTAGCCGCTAACCCGGGCTACAAACGGCCAACTCTACATTCTCATTCATCAATTCCCATGTCACTCACTCAAATATTTATGGTGGAGTCCAAAAATTCTGTCTTTGAACAGATAACTACAAAAACACTGAATTGGACGCGAATGTAGCCAAAAGTGTGAACGTGTGTTTTTCACTTAGTAATATTAATCGAGTTGACTTTTAGCACTTGTGATGTTTTTCAAAAGAAGCATGTCTTGTATTTAAATATACAATATGTGTATTTTTGTTGTTGTTGTGTATTTAGTTTAAAGTAAACTCCAATTATAGTGTCATTAAAGTGTTTGAAGCCTGCTAGTTTAGATGGATTTCTTCTAACAGCCCTTTGAGGGAAACATCAGGCGCCTGTCTGCAACTAAATGAGTTTGACAGGGGACCTGCCCCACAAAACCCATGGCCAAATTAATTGGTTTAAATATTTAAAATGTGAGACGTCATGTTTTCTTTGTTTTCTGTATTCATGCATGAGTCTTGCATTAATCCGTGGCTGTGTCATCCAGGAGTTGATCCGGAAGGGCATTCCTCATCACTTCCGGGCCATTGTGTGGCAGTTGCTGGGCAACGCCACAGACATGCCGGTGAAGAATCAGTACTCGGAGCTGCTCAAGATGTCATCCCCATGCGAGAAGTTGATCCGCAGAGACATTGCCCGCACCTACCCCGAACACGAATTCTTCAAAGGTCAGGACAGTTTGGGCCAGGAGGTCCTCTTCAATGTCATGAAGGTAAAAACACATCAGCTTGGGATGTTTGACCTTGTGGAAGAGGCACGACTTCTGTCTTTTGCACTCAATATTGATGTCGCCCTACATGCCTGTATTCCGAAAATATCTCGACGATCAAATTAGCCCATATGCTATGAGTTGATGATATGCTGTCTGTACAGTATGCACGAAGGGTTGAACAATTCATTGAATTCAAATGGACGTTGCATTGTGTTAGAATGCAAATTTCAAATTGTCAAGGCGCAATTTGGGGAAAAAGAGGCTTTATTTTGGTCTGTCGGCTGGATTTGTTTTTATACATATATGTGTATAGTTTGTACTGTAGATAAGTTAAGTGCTTTAGAAGTGCACGTTTACACATTATTGTTTCATGAAGCGTGAAAACTTGAAGCGGTAAAGCCACAGCTTTGTTTTCACTCTTGTTGTGATCTGACTTACAACGCACCAATTTAAATTTGTAAATGTAAAGAAAATTTCAATGAATACCTAAATAGGGCAGCTAATTTAACGAACCAAAACCAACTTTGATCTGCATTTTTGCCTAATGATTGAATTTAGCGCCTATTTATTTTGCTTGTCTGGTGAAATATTGGGCATTTTGAAATTGCTGTCACAATTCTTGGGTCAGCTTTGGTTTTGTTCATTATGTTCATCTTTGAATTTGTCTTCCGGTTTTGACATGTAATCCCAAAGTTTTAAAAATATGTTTTAATATGTATCGTGAAGGTCATTTGCGTTCGTTTTTTTTTTCAGGCATACTCTCTTGTGGATCGAGAGGTGGGCTACTGCCAAGGCAGTGCATTCATTGTTGGCCTGCTGCTCATGCAGGTAATGCTGCCGGGGGTAATTTTTCTCACTAGATTAATCTGTAATAAATGAAAAAGAGTCCAATGTGGTCAGAGAACTTCTCGAGTGTTAATAAGAGCGCCACCGTGTGATACCACCGTTGCTAACGAAGGAACTCCCCACTCACAATTTTGTGCCAGATGCCCGAAGAAGAGGCGTTTTGCGTCTTTGTGCGTCTGATGCAGGAATACCGTCTGCGAGAGCTCTTCAAACCCAGCATGGCTGAACTGGGACTCTGCATCTACCAGTTTGAATATCTGCTACAGGTAAAAAAAAAAAGGAAAAAAAGGCAGGGGCAGATTACATCCACCAGAGGGCAGCAAAGTTGCAATATTTTTTTATTCTGACGTCTGCTTATAAAACAACTGTGCTTTTTTTTATTGTTATATCAGGAACAACTTCCAGAGCTTAACGTCCATTTCCGGTCCCAGAGTTTTCATACGTCCATGTACGCTTCATCTTGGTTCCTCACGCTCTTCCTCACGTTTCTCCCTTTGCCCGTCGCCACGCGCATATTTGATATTTTTATGTATGAGGTAGGAGGATGACATGATGTATATCCGTGTATTGAGTCAGCATATAAAACCAAGCTGTGTGACCTTCCTGAAGGGCCTTGAGATCATCTTCCGTGTGGGCATGGCCATTCTGCAGTACAACCAGACGGACCTCATTCAGCTGGACATGGAGGGCATGTCACAGGTCAATAATAATAATAATAATAATAATCCTAATAACAATGCATCAAATTTATATGGCTCTTTTCTGGACACCTGACGGGGGGGGGGGGTTAAAAACATTTTTTTTTCTTGAATATGTTAATCTGCGGGAGCAGAATCACGGGTATTCAGAGATCAACTGTACCAAATAAAATGCTGGTACTACTCTCACATTCATGTCCTTGGAGTCAAATACAACAATGGACCATTTTCATACATCTTAACCTTATTCGGGTCACGAGGGTTGCCAAATGCTGTCGAGTGTCCATAAATCTCTGACTTCCAACTCGTTACAGACTTTCTGTTACTTGTTTTGTATATGTAAAAATAATACTACTCGTCCCACAGTAGCACCAGTGTGTCGGGTCACCAACATACTGACCAGTACACATTTCATACGATTAAATTCACACAAAGTTGTAAAGATACAAAACTGTCCTTCCACATTGCATGGTCTCCCAACCACCCTGGTTTCCGCCGTTTTGCTTCATGCATGTTATTTGTATGGTGCCCCATTTCCCTGCGAGCAACGGGTTGGTTAGCTGAAGTGCCTACATGGGAGCAAATAAGCTAAACTTCTGACAAGTATCGTTCTCATGAAAAAAGGCGGAGAAGTATACAAATATATGCGATGTCAAGGCTATTGTCGCCAAACGATGCAGCAGCTGCAAATTTGTCCGATTTGAATGCGGGCGCATCCGTGCGTCTCTCTAACTGCACCTTCCCCCCCACCCCCCTTTTGTCTTCCAGCATTTTCAGAAGGTGATCCCCCACCAGTTTGACAGCTGCCCAGACAAGCTGATCCTCAAGGCATACCAGATCAAGTACAACCCCAAGAGAATGAAGAAGTGAGAGTCCTCGTTAGGTCATAGCCCGGGGCAGGAGGCTTATCCAGCAAAACCCAGAGCCAAAGAACTCCTTTTGGTGTGGCTCATTTCAAATATGAAGCCTTTGTTGTTTCTCTCTATTCACATCAGGCTGGAGAAAGAATATACAACCATCAAGAACAAAGAAATGGAGGAGCAAATTGAGATTAAGGTGTGTATTTTTTATGACATTCATCCTTGGAAAGGGCACTTGGCATCATTTACTTTAGCAATCAATGAAAAAATATTTTGTATTTAAAGACAGTATTATTTTTGTTTTATTAAATAATGTAAAACCAGTATCCTTTTATCTGAAAGAATTTCCTTTTTCTTGGGAAACACGACATCACATTTTCTGAACTTTATCTGTTTGTTTTGTTTGTTTTTTTTTTGTTTGTTTATAAAGTTGTCAAGTCTGTGAGAGAATAATTTTTCTAATATTTTTGAAAATTGTGGTAGCAGTGATATTGGTCTATAATTTGTGAATAATTTAATTATCTCGATGTACTTCTTGGCTTAAGACATTTGTTAGGCATGTTTTCTTTTATACTATTACATGGTTTTGGGGGTGGCTCTTATAATAGTGCCTTGACTAGAATTCTTTTTTTTTTTTTTTTTTTTTTTTTTTGGTGAGACCATGCTCGTAATTCAAATCCCATCTCAAAACAGCACTCGTATTGAAATGAATGGAATGCCATGAATCTTTTCCAACCCCCTTTCTCCTAAATGCAAATGACTGTCACATTGTGTGTAGAAAAAAAATCCCACTCAGCGAGTGTTCCACGTGGATGCCAGCAAGTGTTGCTTAACCAACTTGGTAGTGAACCGAGCCATGTTCCACCCAACAGATGTAATCATCAGAATTCTTAAAGGGGGAGTCAACTCCAAGATTTTCCTTACAGTAGTTTGTTCCATTAGCCTCCACGAGTCCAAACACAGCAGTCTGATTAATATTACATTATTGCGTTTGTGGAATGCGAGTTAAGCCGTAACATGCACCAGATTTTTTATTTATTTTATTTTTTTTTGTCAGCTTCAAAAATCATGTGAGTAGTTGTGATTGGTCGTGCCTTAAGCAACCCGTGTCGTTTTCACTTGACAGCAACTGGCAAAATGGCTGCCCCCTGAAATTGAACCCCCCCCCCAAAAAAAAAAAACGGGTGGAATTTACTGTTTAACGCTTCCGCCAACACAATGTAATCCGAATGTTTTGATTCATGGAGAAATATTGAACAGAGTGCTGTCTGGAAAATTTGGGGATTAACTTCCAATTTATTGTACATTAGCATACAGCTTTGTAACTGTCTGCTCTTGTTTTCAGAGGTTGCGCACAGAAAATAGGCTGCTGAAACAACGGATTGAAACCCTAGAGAAGGTAAGAGATGGACTTTGAGTGTGTACAGAATGTAGTATTACAGCCAGTATTCGTTTTCCTCCTCTCTAAAATGCTATTTTCTGACTGATCTCCATG
Source organism: Hippocampus comes (assembly GCF_001891065.2). Lineage (NCBI taxonomy): Eukaryota > Metazoa > Chordata > Actinopteri > Syngnathiformes > Syngnathidae > Hippocampus > Hippocampus comes. The sequence continues at coordinate 6,922,198 of NW_017842060.1, read as the reverse complement.
CTGCCTCTTTTCTTCTTCACCTCTTCTTTTTACCCCCCTTCCTCATATTGGTTCGTTTTTCTTTTCTCTACTTTTTGGCTTTCTCTGTGGCCTCTTTTTTTTTTCTCAACGTCTTGTTGCATCCCTTCATTACGTTGTAGGAGAGTGCTGCTCTGGCAGATAGACTCATCCAGGTAGAGTACTTGAATGAACCATTCTCCTGCTCACCTCACAGTCCTCTCCTCAACTCTTGCCCAACCTTAACGAACATGCATGGAAAAAGATTGTTTTTGGGTTTTTTTATTGTGAATATATTCAGTCCACAAACATATCTGCATGTTTGTTTATTGTATTAAATGCTTATCAATTATTAAATGCAGTGGAGATGCTATGATGACACTGTGCAACTCCTGCATGTGGCATGTAAATAACATTTTCTGATGTTAAAATTGGGATGTAAGTACACTAAATATTTGGCCTCTTTTTTTTTGTGGGAAGTTAACATTTTGTGCAACATTGGGGATGTATTTTTCCTCACATTTGGGCATTCTGCTGTAAATCGTTTTTGTCATGGCTGCTCATCTTAAAAAAAGCAAATTACCTTTCTCCCGAATAACATAAATATTCCTTTAAGTCTTGAACATGTGCCACTCACCTGTAAGCATGATATTGTTATGAACCCCTTACCCTATATTGATGTGTGATTTGTATCTTAAGATTCCACATTTCAAATGCTGTTCTGGTGTGCCGTTTCAGGGCCAGGTGACCAGGGCGCAGGAAGCCGAGGAGAACTATGTGATTAAGCGCGAGCTGGCGGTGATGAGGCAGCAGTGCAACGCAGCCAGTGAGGGTCTGGAGAAGGCGCAGGACACCATTCGAGAGCTGCAGCAACAAAAGGTCATCACTGGAAGCAAAAAGTAGAGAACGCTTAGCATGAAACGGAAAAGAAAAATGTGCAAAACCAACAAGTCCGCTAACCTAATGCTAACACATGAGGCAAAACATCGTCGATGCCTGTTCTCTTCTGGCCAAAAGAAAAATGACGCAAACGTTCAGTCCTTTGAAAATCAACAAATGTCAAAGCATTTCTTTTTTTTAAATGGTGCCATTGCTTTGGTTCTGTTAAATGAAGCACCAATCTGCTTCGACACCCTCGACTAGAGTTGAATCACCTCCGGGCTCGAACTCTCTTCTTCAATAAACAAAAGCCGAGATGGCCAAAGTGACACGTTCACTCTTTTACTCAACGCTACGCTTTTGTAATCCACCTCAGAGGAAAGCAATAGCCGTGCAGTTTGCAGTGTAACGCTGGCATGGAAAAATAGGTTTCTGATTTTTTCTCTGTGTTGCGGCCTTCATTCTAACCTAGAATTGGTTGGCCTCAAATTTTCTGGCTGATATATGATGACCTTGAAAATGTTTTCTGAATGTTTTTTTTCTTATTGTAAAGGAAAACAGTTATACACACACACACACACACACACACAAAATCAGAATTTCTGATTACCAATTGAACATGTCACAGGTGTACCATGCAGCTTTTTATATTCATTCAAGCCCCAAAATATTGTAAAATGAATACCGCTGACAAAACCTACAAATATCTTTGTGCAGTATTGATACCAGCAGTAGGTTTCAAAAGATTGTGCAGGTGGGCGAAGTATATGAATATATCACAAAAATAGAAAATATCAATCGCTCTGAGTGGTCACGTGTCCTAAATTTGATGGAGGTGGCCATCAAAATCAGCAAAAAAAAAAAAAAAGTATTATATTTGCTTTCCTGAACCTGTAGCTGTTTGTCATGATGCGTTTTGTCATACATGCAGTATGACCAGTGTATCACTATATTTCTGTTCAGTTTCTCAACGATATCGCTTGTTGTCTGTAACTCCGCCGCAATGTTTGTTTCAGTACACGGAGCCGTTTGTGAGCAGTCTGCAGACGGAGCTGGAGCAGTCCAAGCTGCGTGAGGCCGAGCTGCTGGGGGCCATGAAGGAACTGCAAGACAAGGTGCTCGATTTGGAGAAGGTGAGCTGGCGGAATTAGCACCAGCGAGGGATTTCTTTGCATTGACATGAATTTGCATAGATAGCAATTGAGTTGAGTGTCAGTCTCAATAAAAGGACACAATGTCATTGATCACAGTAGTTCGATTCAAAGAGTCAACCTGTGTATTCTATAGATTCATTAAACACAAGGGGAAATTATTTTTGTTCTCACTGAAAATGACAAAAAAATGTTGGATTACCTCAAATGGTTGTGCAAAAAAAAAAAAAAAGTTATATCATCATTTATGTTCAGCCTAGGGCTGGGGAAAAAATGTCAACCAACTCGATATTTTCGCCCACCAAAATGAGTCAAAGCAAAAATTTTGTGCCTCAAGACTAAAAATGTATTTATTTATTTATTGCGATGTGTGGAACCACTGTTCCGTTTTGTTTTGGAGGCCGTGGGGGTGGGGGGGGGGGTTGTTTGTTTTTAAAAATAAAGCTGTTGAACCACAATTCAAAAGCCATGTGCTTTATCCGTTCTTACTTTTGTCAGATTCAAGCTACTTCTGTGACCACTGTGGGGTTTTCCCTAATGAACAAAAGGGGTACCAACAATTTGTCTGTTGTGTATATCATGAAATATTCCGCTGGATGTTTGCTGTCGACACCTTGTACTGACCTTAACTATTTTTTTATGTTTGTCCGCCCCCCCCTCCCATATTCCAGCGGAGCAGCTGTTTGCCCGATGAAAACAACATGGCGGCTTTGCAGGAGGAGGTGAAGCAAATGAAGCTGAGGGAACTGGAGACGCTGCGCTCATTCAGAGAGATGCAGGACTCTGTCACAGAGCTCAACCAGCGCTGGCAGGTAACACACAGTGAACTGTTGTTTGTTTGTTTTATGGTGAAGATCTGAAGGGGAGGTTTGTTTTTTGTTGTTGTTTTTTTTTTACCACTTTGTCATGCGTGTTTCAGCAGCATCACATGTCCCGCAGTGGCAGCACAGGTAGCGGCGGCAGCCACTGGAAGGAATCGCCAAAGAAGAACGCCATGAATGAGTTACAAGATAAGCTGATGACTGTCCGCCTTAGGGAGGCGCAGGCACAGGCTGAGCTGCGAGAGGTCAAACTGAAGGCCGTGCAGCTGGAGAGCCAGGTCTGACACTTCTAGCCATGTCGTTTCGATACCGTTTGTTGGTCGTGAATATTCAGGCGCTTATCCCAGCTGACTTAGTCTTCAATTAACCTGACGCATGATTTTGGGAATGTGGGAGGGTGCCAGGTCTCACGTGGTTTGTGTCCAATTACATTAATGGGGAGCATTGCGGTAAAAGGAGGTTCCAAATGTGAATCCTACGAAGCATATCACATGATCTGATTCGATTTGTTTTAATTATGAAAGAAAATTCCTTGAATTCTCAATGTCACGTTTCAAATGTAAATATTTAAGCAAGTGGTCCACTCAACTGACTTGAGGACAGGCAAGTTTAGTTCCCACTCGGTGATTGTGTGAGTTTGAATGGTTATCTGTCTTATTTTTGCGCCCTGTGATTGACTGAAGACCAGTCCGGGGTGTCAGATCGAGCTTTGCGTGTCTCTGAACAGGCTAAGTGTACAAAAAACTGGCGGATGTACTCTTGGCTGGTTTCTTTTGTACCTGTGTATAGAAGAAGCTGAGCACAAACTACAAGGAAAGTTCGACAATGAAAACACAGGTCAAGTTGACCAACCTACTAGTAAGTCGTAATTGACTGGTTTTCACTTCGTCTGTTGTAGAATACAATCCACAGCAAACTGATCGGGCGCCATGAGCAGGAGCGCTCGGCCCTCCAGGATCGTCTCCAGATGTTATCCAATCAGAACAAAGCTCTTCAGGCCCAGCTCAACGAGATGAAACGGAAGCAGGCCGAATGGGACTGCAAGGTGTGATGAGAGGGGGTGGTGGAGAGTGAGTCATTGGGGAGGGAAATCGCAGCTGATACAGAACCAGCCTTCAGTAAAAACGGCACCGAAAGCATAAAAGTCGTCGTGAGGATAATCAGCCCCCCCAAGTCCCGAGCGGAAATTGACTCCTCCCTCCATTGTCCTCTTCACAGAGTAAAGAGGAGGTGATGGCCGTACGACTGAGGGAAGCCGACAGCATGGCCGCCATGGCCGAGCTCAGGCAGAAGATAGCTGAACTCGAAATACAGGTGAGGATGTTTGGCTTTCAAAACTCACCGAAAAGATTCTCTTGCTTTTCAGGAATCCCAATGGGCAGAATCTAGTGTGTTTTGGACCAAAAGAACGATTCCCTAAATGTAATTCCCAGGAAGTCTTTCGGGGCCAAAAGAAGCCCCGGCTAGAGGGATGTTCTCCCGAGAGGCCCAGAGATAGCTTCTTCTTTCTAGCGCCGCCTACATTGAGATGTTTGACACTCACTTCTTCTCCTTTATCTGATACACATAAATATTCTGCGGACCTCGGGCGACGCAACAATGGCCCAAGAAGTCAAAGTTCTTAGTCCTCAAACACTTCAAGTGGACCCCCCTTCGCTGTGGAGTGGACCTTGACTGTGCGTGCGTTTGTGCGTGTTTCAGAAGGAGGAAGGACTGATCCAAGGCCAGCTCAACCACTCTGACTCCAGGCAGTACATCAACCGGCTTCGGGACCAGATCACTGAACTCAAGAATGAGGTCAGGCACACTCACAAGTTTCAACCGTTAGTCGAGATGAAGCGGTAAGAAATGCTCTTTTGCAAATGTCATTCGAAATGTACCACAAAGTAATCTCTGCAGTACGTAGGTGTCATACAGGAAGCTCTGCTCGCCATCTCAACATGCTGCTTCTGTGCACATAGTTGGAATTGATTCTCCAACAAATGTCAGTCTCTGTCTTCCGTATGACGCTTCCTAAAAATCCAGACAACAGGCTATTTTTATTTTTTATTTTTTTTTTATTCCGAATATTCGTTAAGATGAGTATTATTTATGACAAATTAATACATTTGCCACGTTTTATTTATGTCACTCACTATGTAGGTTTATTTCTCCCGAATGGTTGGTTATCTGTTTAATTTTTTTTTTCTGTTGATTTACGTTCTGAAGACGGCTCAGCAGCAATTTGTCTCTTTTTTTGGGGGGGGCACAACTGTATATTTCTGTAACACCATATTTAGATTTTTTTTTTCCCCCCGAGCAGCAGAAATGTTTTCCAAATCATATAGAGGATGCAAGAAGATGCTTAAAAATTGAACCCCAAACTTTAAAATAGTGCAGCGCTCCCTCACATATCTTGCACCGTTAATTTGGATTCACACTAAAACCCACTTCCACCCACAAACATTTCCACTTTTGTCGTTGTTGAAACCCCTTTGCCTCCTTTTTAATCGGGTCGCCTCATCATTGAAGCATGTCCTTTACTTTTATGCAGTCGTTCTGGCACTTGTAAGACTTACAAGTCACGTTATTAGGGGGATGCCTGCACAATACCATAACATCCATTCCAAGCCTTATATTGAAAATTGTAACTGAATAACAATGTTCACTTTTGAGAGCAAGTCAGTGGATGACTGGGATTCTCAACCGAAGGGGCGTAAAATGAGACTGTTGCTTTTTAGCCCCCTTCCCACGCATCGGCTGACTGCCTTTGTCACCAAAGCTGTGGTTTTATGAAGGAGACTGAAACTCGCGTTTCAATGAAAATGCGTTGTGTAAAATCTCAGTTGAATCGTTTTTTTGTTTTTTATGCTTGACTCATATTTTGAGTGCTGATGCGGTGAGAAAGAAATTCTCAAATTATAGTTGTCACGCTGTGCAGGTCGAGTCACGCGATGTGGCTTTAAAAATTATTGTTGTTGAAAAGATGATTTATTTTTATTATTTTTTTTTTTGCACCATTAAGTGATATGAAAGACCCTGTGTTTTATTACTTAAAAATGCTACAATTTGTTTGTCCGCAAATGCCATTTGTGGTTGTTTAATCCTGTGGTGCTAGCGGCCAAATCTCATCTCAAGTCTCATGCCGTCATGAGTGTAAGAAGAGCACATCGACGCAGATGTGGCGCTATGTGCTAAAGAGTTTTTAAAGACACAACGTTTTATGACAAGAAAAAAAAAAAAAACGTAAATTGTGGGCGAAAAAAAGACCTGAATAAATAGCGGAAAAAAACATGCACCCTGAAAATAGTAATTGCCTATAGGTGCCCCAAAAAGAAGCTCCTCTACTCATTCCAAGTGACTCCTTGGCACCAAGATACACTCAGATGGTCCTAAAGCAGCACTATTATTGATTTGGCCCAGATCACAAAAATGATGAACCGGTGTAGGGTTTTTTTTTTTTCTTTTGAACTCAGTCGACCACTGCATAGTCATAGTTTGCCGTTTTTAAATTTTTTTTTTTTTTTTTTGTCACAAAATTTGGAAGACATGGTCATGCTACTCAAGAATTTCCAAAATTTCATTATACTTCTTAGTATATGAAATGGAAAAAAAATAGATAAAAAAATAGAACATACATGGTTTTATTTGTATCTTAAAAGCAACAACAAATATTTTTCTTAATGGAAAAAAGGAGGACGCAGGTGAATATTTACCTCTCTTAAAGGCTGTGTCCAAAAGGGTTTCTTTTGGGACTCCTGGGAAATGCTTGACCATGTTTGACCTGAAACAAAGCACAAAAAGATCGGTCAGCATCCGAAATTTAACCGGCAGATAGTGTAATCACAATTGTGGCGTGACTCCACATGGAGATCCAATATTGGTAATATTGCAGACACGCGCAGATCGGCGGATCTGTGAGAAGGAGGGCTACACTGCTGTGGGAGTGGTTAGAACAAAGTCAGTTATGGTCAATCAAAATGGCTTCTTTCATTCCCTTTAAATGCGGCATGCTAGTTACACACTTGAGTCTTGACACAGCGGAAGAGCATTTACGCCATGAAGTGGGCACTTGGAGACCGCCCGCCACCCATATTTGTTTGTTTGTGACGGCCAGCCCCCCAAAAAAAACTCACATCTCCTCATCACCACCATGTACCACCCACTGGAATGATTTAAAGAATATAATACAATGATTTAGAGGGTTTGGTGCCGGCTGTTCAGATGTTTATGAATGAAAAATGTCACGTTAGACCAGCTGTCTATCATGCAGCTGTCAAGTTAGTTATTGTCTGAGCAGGCATAAGGTTTAATTGACTTCTACCACCAAACTGTCATCAGGCGCACCTCCAAGACACTCTTTCTACTGCACCGGCCCGCCCAGTTTGGCGGAGACCGGTCTGCCGAATTGGCAAACATACGCGGCGAGCCTTGTGTTCGCACAAACACCAGGATCCACTGGCTTTTTTGCAATGCTGTCTCCGAAGATACGTGTGTTAGCATTTGTGAGCAGGATTACGCCAAAAGAGACAAAACTACAAAAATCTGATGCCAATTCAGGAGTTTCCAACATGACCAACGTGGCCACTTGTCCTTCCCAAGAAGTGGGAAATGAATACTGAATGGGATACAGCGAGGCTTGGTACTTGTCTGTTTCTTTTATTAGCATCAAACGTTTACAAATTGTCACTATTCAATGAAAAGCATGAGTCACTTTTTCTTTGGTCTGCATAAATCTATCTAATCTTAATGACAGTTGTTGTAAAAATAAATGCTTTTTTTTTTTTTTTTTTTTGTTCTTTACTTATGTGCGTGACAACAACCAGTCCAGGACTTTAGTCGGTCCTTCTGCTTTTCAGATTTATGATGAATGTTTTTTTGTTTTTTCAGACACAATTATCTCTACTTCTACTTATTCCAAGCAAGGTGTGCTCTGTACTTGGGCCATTTATGATTGGTTTCCTGGTGACTTGTTGCGCAATGACCAAACAATCCAACCGCCAGCGATACTTTCACTTTCACGTTTGAGCGCGCCAGACTATCTGACACAATATGTTGCCCTTTTTGGGCAATGTCAGTGCCTTTTTTGGCGGGCGGGCAATCACATCACAGGCCGTGTTTTTCATTTGGACATCTACAGATATATGAAATCGGAAAAAAGAAAAAGGATGCCCCTTGATCAGACACTGCTGGACTACAATCAATTCAGAGGGATCAAAAAGAGGTCTTTCCAAGTGAAGGACACACACACACACACACACACACACACACACACACACACATGCGTGAAGGAGACAG